>NW_021853518.1:31413-52927 GCF_003651465.1 Formica exsecta
TCTCTTTTCGCTCTTCCTAAAAGTTAATTATTATAATCGCTTTGGTTGTGTGTGTATAATTAATTGCGATGCGGCCGGTGATCTCCTGGCTACCTGTGAAATACGCACTGATATCGACTGCATCAAGTGCTACTATTTTTAAAGAACGCATCAATATAGAAATTTAAAATTGAGACATATGAATTTGATTTTTTTTTTTTTTTAATATAACTATTTTAAATGTGCGATAATGATCTGCATAATTTATTCACTGAAACATACATAATTAAAAAAACGATATTCCTGTATCATCATCAAATCTCAGACACTTAATACATGGATGGATTATGACGTAAGAGGGACTGGATTAATTTTTCAAATCTGTCACATCGTGTCAACATTACGACACACGATGTTCAAACACTCGCAACACTTTGTAATTTGTCATTGATTACATAATAGCAAATAGATATTTATAGCGCGCACTAATTTCAGAGATCGATTGAAAATGATCCATTGAAACATGCGTAAAGTAAGTCTCTGTGGAATATTCCGCGTGGATATGTGGGCTGGAAACGGGATCTGCACCGCTAACGATACGTGGAATGCGTTTTCACGCTCCACGCATGGTTGACCTGCGAGAAATGATTTTATAGAGCTAGGTAAACAGCCATTTTCGCAATTTATTAAGACTGCTCATTACTCGTTAAAAGATCCATCCTTACAAAGCCAGCTACATATCTTTTTATTCACGAAATGAGATTCTTAAAAGAGATTTTACTTTAATTGTATAAATACTGCTTTCCCCACGAAAACAACCAAAGTTTTCAGAATATTATATGTTAGTTTCTAATCCCTTTTCAAAATTTTAGAATTAGTTTGAAAAATTAACATAATAATAAGCGATTTATTCCGAATATTAAACACGCGAAAATGTACAATATTTTATTTTTAATATTTAAAGAATTACGTAAACAATTTTTATTTAATTTTTGCTAATATTAGAAAAATATTTTCATTTATAAGAAAAATAAAATTGCGAAAATAATATCTATACTCACATGTGACAATAATTTTATTATCGTAGATAGTGTATTGTGATATGATAACGAGCATATGATTTTTTTTTTTTTTTTTTTTTTTTTCAAACATTCGCTTGCCTTCTGTGGCGTGATGAAGGATACTTACATAGCAGCGGTAATTTACAGTCGCTGCTCGCGTAATTGTTATTTTCCAGTAGGGTTAAGCGTTTTTACCGCAATGTGCAATGTTTTTTCTGAATGGGTTCAATACAGCATAAATGAACGCTGGGAAAATCTTTTCGAGTCGGTTAAACGGATGCAGCCGTGAATTCAACGTATTGTTACCGGTTCCAGATCGCGCTGGAGATAATCGCTTATTATTGTAGATTCAATACTTCGTCTCGTGTGTTAAGATCTACCAGTTACGGACCGTTAAATAGCTTTCGTAATACCCGCGATAATTGTGTTACGGTATTCACGCGTGTGACATTCATTTTTTAAACAAGGAACAAACACACACTTGCGACTTGTTGTTTTACTTATCGTAAAATATAATTCTATACATTAATAAAATAATTAATTAAAATAAAAGTATAGAACAAAAAATAAAATTTGAAGTTGTACACGTGAACACTTTGTATTTTTTATTACATGAATATGTAATAAATGTCGGGTATTGTGTATGAGACGTGGACAGCCGGCCGCGTATGTTACTTCCGGTGAATGTGGAACGAAATTTTCACTTTTCCATTAGAATATGATTATCGCGGGCGCGGGACCCCTGAAAAGCACCTGAGCCATTATCTACAATAAAGCAAGTCATAATTTTTCGGCCACGTGACCGATACCTGCGTATCGTCCCCTAGGATCTGATTCGATAAAATCGGTTCTTCGTCTCTCTCACGGAATATGAAAATATTCCGATGACGCAGAACATAATTAATTACATGGAAAAATTTCCGGCATGCATAATGTATTTTTAGATCAGTCAATAAATAAAGTTCCTTGTGTATTAAAATTTAAGATCACGTTATTAACATTATTAATTACGATTTATTTTTATTATACTATTTTTAAAATGTTTTATAAAAATGGACAACAGTAATATAGCTTAAGTGTGATTCGTTCTTCAATTACAACTCTATGACAATTAAAAACGATTAGCATTACATTCGCATTTCAGAAAGAATATAATTACACGGCTGCTTCTTTCAATGCCGCACCTATGCTAGTTACACGCGTGCTCATTCATTAAATTGATTATTTTAACGACGAAGTGCCTTGTTTTTCTCGTCTAAATCGGGCGCTCGGCACTGACAGCTCGCCGGCCAACTAGTCGCAAACGCGCGATTCCGTTTACAATCCATCTTTCGACAATGACAGAGACAACGTGCTCCATTTTATCTGCCATCGCCTCTCTCGCGTGAGAAGGGATCGGTCCAAGGTCGAGTACTCCAAGATAGCTTTCCTCTTTCTCACCCTCTCTCTCTCCCTCTTCGAGGGGTATATATCACCCCTCGTACGCGGCGGCTATCAGGGTGACCATCCCTACCGCGGTGGGAGCTTCCATTGCTACCCCATGCTGTCTGCCACCCCGGAACTCGCGGCCGCTGGTATATCTACCCTCGAAAATCCATAGTGGACCCACCCTCGGCGGCGCCTGCGCATCTTCGAGCTCCATTCCAACAACCAATCCCTCCGGTTCTTGCCGTCGACGCGAAATAGCGTCGACGAATACACATAACCGATGTCAAGCGAAAGTATATACATATATATATATCCAATAATACTAAATATATCATCGTGAATATATCTTATATATGAATATAATTGGCAAATTATATTAATGTATAAAAATATATAATTAAATAAAAAAATGAAAAAATAAAAGTAAATCGATGAAAAATTGGAGGAATATATAATGCAATAATTTATCTATTTATTTAAAGTTACTTAAATATAATTTCTCTGATTTTATATTAAACTTTTTTACAAAAAGATTTGCAATCGAATTTTGAGAAGAAAAAGGATCAAGTTTGGAAAAACTCTCAGGAAAATATCTCTTGGATCTTTCTCCACTTGCTGTCATTTTTTTCTTTTCCCATTGTTCGCGCGATTTTGTATTCGGTGCCCTTAAAATATCGACCGATCATACTCCCGAGTCATCGGCCATTCTTTGTTCACTTATCTTCCTCTTTTCGCGCGCGCGCTCCGAGGATGGCAGTGCACAAAACAGGCTTTAATGCGAGCACCGAGGCAACCTTGACTGGGATTTACCCGCCTGATGGATTCGAGGATGGCGTGCGGTGAGAGCTTCCGACCGTCTGAACGCGCCACCTTGTAACTCATGTTATTTAATTCTAATCAGTCAGTCGCTTACGGAATTAGCCAACGAGAGAGCGCAACCAATTTATAACTCTTAATCGAATGATCGGTTATTAATTACGTTTTTCGACAATTACGCAGGTACTCGGGAATTTTTATCTACCCTTATCATGCGTACATATAATTCTCAATACTTGGATTGAATTTATAATTTATGAGAAATTAGAATCTCGATCCATATTACAACGCAACATAAAATGCGCTGTCATTCATAAAATTTGCTTGCAAAAGATATTCCGCTGGAATTTAAGACTCGAGTATGTTTTTGTCGAGCGGATCTTCCCCAGCGATTTTATTCGCCAGAGATAAATTCCAAAAAGATAATAAGAATCTGTTTATTAGACGAATTATTTAATATATTTATTTTAATGTTGATAAAAAAATGTAGTAATCATTCTATTTTAATTTATTTATTTATATATTAAGAGGATAATTAATAAAATAAATTAATAAAATAATTAATTAAAATAAAAGTATAGAACAAAAAATAAAATTTGAAGTTGTACACGTGAACACTTTGTATTTTTTATTACATGAATATGTAATAAATGTCGGGTATTGTGTATGAGACGTGGACAGCCGGCCGCGTATGTTACTTCCGGTGAATGTGGAACGAAATTTTCACTTTTCCATTAGAATTGAATATAATTGGCAAATTATATTAATGTATAAAAATATATAATTAAATAACACAATGAAAAAATAAAAGTAAATCGATGAAAAATTGGAGGAATATATAATGCAATAATTTATCTATTTATTTAAAGTTACTTAAATATAATTTCTCTGATTTTATATTAAACTTTTTTACAAAAAGATTTGCAATCGAATTTTGAGAAGAAAAAGGATCAAGTTTGGAAAAACTCTCAGGAAAATATCTCTTGGATCTTTCTCCACTTGCTGTCATTTTTTTCTTTTCCCATTGTTCGCGCGATTTTGTATTCGGTGCCCTTAAAATATCGACCGATCATACTCCCGAGTCATCGGCCATTCTTTGTTCACTTATCTTCCTCTTTTCGCGCGCGCGCTCCGAGGATGGCAGTGCACAAAACAGGCTTTAATGCGAGCACCGAGGCAACCTTGACTGGGATTTACCCGCCTGATGGATTCGAGGATGGCGTGCGGTGAGAGCTTCCGACCGTCTGAACGCGCCACCTTGTAACTCATGTTATTTAATTCTAATCAGTCAGTCGCTTACGGAATTAGCCAACGAGAGAGCGCAACCAATTTATAACTCTTAATCGAATGATCGGTTATTAATTACGTTTTTCGACAATTACGCAGGTACTCGGGAATTTTTATCTACCCTTATCATGCGTACATATAATTCTCAATACTTGGATTGAATTTATAATTTATGAGAAATTAGAATCTCGATCCATATTACAACGCAACATAAAATGCGCTGTCATTCATAAAATTCGCTTGCAAAAGATATTCCGCTGGAATTTAAGACTCGAGTATGTTTTTGTCGAGCGGATCTTCCCCAGCGATTTTCTTCGAAAAGTCGGTGAACTTGTCTCTCCAAGAAAATGTTGAAAATTACCGTGATGATTTACTCCAAGATGAAAATTGCCGGGAGACCTTTCCTTAACGACCTTAGCGGCAACATTGCCGCCGACCATTATATGGAGCCTGAAGTATACATATATATATATACTTGTATGTTTTTCGAGTATGTCACGGTTCGCAGAGTCGATACGCATCTACGCGACTGGTCTAATGCTACGAACGATAATATGTCATGCGTGTGGATTATATATCGGGAGGGGCGCGAGAACTTGACACGTTATCACCTGGCCAACTTGCTGGCAGACGTAAGATCATGCATTACTTTTAACTCGCTCGAAATGATCGATAAACGCTCAAGATGAGGTAATTTCTATTTTTACTTACATTCAATATCGCGTTTAGCTCTAAATTTGAACGCCTGTAACTTTATTTTCTGTTTCTTCGTTTAATCGAGAAACATATTCATTTATATTGATTAAAAATCGAATATCTAGGATTAAATATACATGAAAATAAAATAATTTTAAATTATTCTCTTTTTCTCTCAAAATATAGATTTATTCGATATAAATTGGATATTTTAGGAACAAAATTTCCCTCTGACAGCGAATAAATTTAAACTGCATAACGCGTATATTCTTCGGGCGATTCTGCGGGACGTGTCGCACTGTTTCTTCGAATCTATAATTTTTTTATCTATCTGTCATCAAGGTGCAGTTACTATATCTACGGATAATGACATAGCGTCGAGTCTCGTTTGTATTTCTGAGGTAGCTATAATCGTGCAAGGTCCGTCCATAGTTATATTATACACAGTTATGTTCGCACGATATCTCGTCTCTATAGATGCTTTCGGTGTGTGTAAGTCCCTCGCATTATGCAAGACTGACCGAGTATACTACTTATATTACTTCCATATTATTGCTTTCGATATCGTTTGAATAATTTTGATACTAATGATGGGATAAAACGCGCTCGGTTAAATACCAATTAACTAAATCTGGATATATAGATATAAAATGTGTAAAAGTATACATAAAAATGTAATAAATATAATAAATCTCTATTTTGTATTATTGCTAACATTTTAGGTAATAAAATTTAATTTATTAATTGTAAAATGTGGCAAAAGAATTTATTATGCATACAAGTATCAAAATATTTTATTTTTTAAATGACCTAAATAAACCGAGTTTAATCTATAAAGCTATCAAAAATATTGTCTTCTAGGATAAAGACGCCGTTGTTGTCCTCAGAAACCGCGACTCTTCGAAAAGGGTAAACGCGTTAAAGAAGCGATGCTTTTAATTAAAATGCTTAGGGGTTAGAAAGCGTGATGAATGGGATTGTCGATTGTATATCGCTCAGCGCAGCTGCGCCAAGAAGAACTCTATTAATTATTAGACGACACCGAATCCATTATCCAGGACGAGGAACGCGCGACCAAGGTCCTCGAGAAATAGTTTCATATTCGGATATCATTAGTACGTCGCCGGACATTCGTTTCCCTTTCTCCTCTTCCTTCTTCTCAGCGTAAAACAAAGCTAATTATTGGGGTAGGAGCGGAACCGCGTGAGCCACGTGGGTACGATGTCAACTCCAACGTTCCCCAACCGAGTTCATTGAACTATCTTTTATATTTTTTGGAAATGTATTTATATATAGGATGTCTCAAAATCGCTGGATATTCTCTCAAGCACACAAGTATTAAAGAAAAAAAAAAAAAAAACAGTAAAAGAAATAATCAATAGTTAATAAAATATTGAAAATTAAAAGAGTTTTGATGAAGAAATAAATAGATTAGAATATCTTAATTATTAAATATTAATAATATTTATTTGATTATAATAAAACCGCATCTCTTTTTTCAAGCTCTAATTAAAAATGCTCAATAAATAGAATTCAGTCCTAATTAAGAATCCATCTTGATATAAAAATAATAGATGGAAATAAAAATAAAATTCCAGGAATTTCCAACTGTTAGGCCATAAGATGATAATCTACTGAATGATCGCAGGCTATTTACTATCGTACATGTTGATGATATCCTTTACATATCGTTATATTGTCAATTTGTGAATATCGTTATTCTTTATCATTCAAAATACTTTTTTGCATTATATTTTTTTACTTTTTACTGTGAATATATTGAAATTATATGTTGCAGTGTTTTGGAATCTTATTTAAGATCTAAAACGCTAATTAAAATGGTAATGTTTTTCTCATAAAATTATTTCTATCTCATTCTCACATTTTTTTCATATAACTGATGTCTATTTACATATCGATCATCATGCCAGAAGAATACGCCGTAGTGTAAGATACATCGCGAGGCAAAAGACAAGAGAGGCGTCCCGTCGGTTCTTTAGCGACACGCACTCACACATACACACACAGTGACATCTCATTAACACTATTTTCTTAATACCTCGCGATAAGAACTGGTCCTGCTCGCGAACCATTCCGACGCTGTTTCATCTCGCTTTCTTGCGCAGGCCTTGGCGAGTCCCTCGGGGACAGAGAGCGCGAGAAAGGCCGCGCAAAAGGCCGTTAAATATATGTATACCTCGTAAGAATAATAATTATTCCTAAGTACAGGTCTGCGCGAGAATGGCCGCCGCGGTGTCTTTGACGGGCCCGGGAGTATTCCGCGCTCGTTCCGCGTCGCATGGGTACCGTTTCCGCCTCGCCAGCTCTTCAATTAAACAAACAGCCCGTTGCCGGATGCGTATAAAATTTGATTTTGCATATTAATTCCACGGGCAACACCACGAGCTGGCGTCAAGGAATCTGCGGGAGTCGTTAATGATGCAACTTATAGTGCATCAAGCGCGGCGAGAATCGATGGACATTTCGGGTCAAAGGATAAAAATGGAAACGCTCGTTTTAAAGCAAGAAAACAAAATTAAAAAATTTTCTACGTTTTTATAAATTATAAGGAATTTTTATAAGTGAATATAATTTTTTATGATATCTTTTAGTAGAAAAGACTTCTTCAAAGAACTGTAATGGATTCACGATACTTGTTAATTAAGATATAACTTTTGATAATGCATTTAACTTCGGGTGTTAACTTCCACATTTGATCACAAAGGTCCTGTAATTTGCGAAATTTTCTTCTATATATTATTGCTGACTCTGCCGCATATTATTGCTGACTCTGGAACGTTTTGTACGCTCCGTACACTCTTTAAATTGCGATTTTAATTTCGTAAGCGTTTCATTGTGATGGGATTACACGTCATATTGTCTGTTATGATGCGTCAACGGCTTCCACACCCGTGGTGAGCGTTTTAATTAAGCGGACAGCGCGTTATTTAAAAACGAGGTTTACATGTTAATTTTGCAAGTTGCCAATGGCGCGGCATTGCTCCTCCGTATTTGCTTTTAAAAACATTAAAGAATCTGTCAAAGAAAATATTTCTGTAATATTCTGATATTAATTATAAGAGAGAAGTGTGTTACGTTTCTCCTTGATAAAATTTCTGCAGACAAAGAATATTTTAACGGTCACGATTTTAAATTTTCATTGCGATATGTAGGTAACTTGTCTCAGACATGTCGGATAAGTTTATTTTATAATTATAAAACAAACTTATACGATATGTTTGAGACAAGTTACCTATATATGTAATAAATAAATTTTATAATGACATTTTATAATAAAATTTTATAATAACATTTATTTATTATATATATACACAAAATAAAAATCAATATTAATTTTAAAGATAAGATTTTAAGAAAGGATGACAAGTGTCATTTTTCACGGCAGTGGACATTTCGAACGCATTTATTTCCGCAAAAATGTTTACGCCAATGCTGGCTAGTTGGACCACCGTGTAATAGCCATATAGTAGTTGTCATTTACCACTGCCGTATTTACTAAATAACTCACGCACTTTACGCCAATCGGACGGCCGCTCCCGCCGGTGTAAATACTCCAAGTTACGACCTTAGATACGCGTCCTGCGCTTAAGGACACCTCTGGACCGGCGTGTCGGCAGGGTGTCAATTAGACCTGCTGGTGCGCATCGGCAACTTTTAATTATCCAAGTCCTGCGGATGCGGGCCGCCTGTTGTTAACGATTCGAGAAGTGCACGCTGATTCCGGTAATGAAGAGTAAAATGTAAATCCCGCGCGCGCGCATAACGGTCAAGCGTGCCGCGACTTGATTATCGAAGTTAATCCTCTAGAATCGCGTGGCTTGGAACAAAAGCCCGTTGGTTATTGAACCCTTATCGCCATGGATCAGTAAGATTGCTAATTGCCGCGGTGTTTCGCAACAGATTTATTTTTATAGGGCTTTACGATGCGTCTTATCTACGATGTTAGACGGTGTTTCTTCAACGACGGTATCTCAAAAAATTTTAGAAGTCAAGATTGTGTTTTGACGAATTTTCTTTTCATAAGATTGAGGCTGTAAATCTTTTTTATATCGCACGTTTTCGATAAAACACTCTTAAAATACTCTTTTTGTCAAAGAAATACACTTTAAATAAAATTTTATTTATAAAATATAATATAAAACTATTTCAGAAACAATATATTTTTTTATCCATTTATTTTCTTAAGACCTTTTATTTTTAGCATAAAATTGGTCAGAGAAATTATTTTGAAAATATTTTTTTTTACTTTAAAATTATATATTATTAAAATTATTGTTTAAATCCATATATATGTTTCATATATACTATATATGCGATATTTATTTTGTTGCAGCTTAAAACCACCACAGAAGGACGGGGTGACAAAGTCGAATCCTAGCAAGCGACATCGGGAGCGATTGAACGCCGAGCTGGATACACTAGCATCATTACTTCCTTTCGAGCAAAATATCCTCAGCAAGCTGGATCGACTCAGCATCCTCAGACTCAGCGTAAGCTACCTCCGCACCAAGAGCTACTTTCAAGGTAAGGCAAGCTTTTAAAGTTATTTCACAGACACACCATTGCAATTTTGCCGAATATATTCAAGTTTTACGTCTAATTATTACACGTTTCTGATAATTTTTTAAAAATTTATCTTACTCGATCATAAATCTCTAGTTATTTTAATATTATTTTGAATTATTTACGACACGTTTAAAATGTTTATTAATTATTTACGTTTACGTTTAAAATGTATATTAATTATGTGCGCGCATCATTTAATTATTGGCATCTCTGTCATGCCAGCCGAATTTAACTAAACCAGACAATAGAATTATTTTAGTTCATTAATTTATTCTCGCCGTTTGCGTAATGATAGCTAAGATACGGGAAGTATCAAGTTGTGGCTATGAATTCCATCGTAACGCAACTATCTACTTTTGTCAGCACGCGAGATACTCGTTATATCTTCAGGACAATAAGAACCGGAAACAATGCGCGGTCCATAGACTCGCCCATCATTCTTCCACTATCCACCGACTGATAGCTTAATATCAAAATCATGTTTCGTACATTGCACGGGGATAAAATATAGGAACTAAAGGATATAAGATTTTATTCGCGTACGACGAAATAATCAGAAATGGTCTTTGAATTATCAATAACAATTTTATTTAATAATGATATTAATAAATAACGCAAAAAAATTATAAATAATTAAGCCTAGTTTAAAAAAAATCTCGTTCCTTAACGAGTTTTTTTTTCTTTTTTAGTCGACGAAATTTTTTGATGATACTTTATTGCCGTAAATAAAAAGAGGCTAATCGATGTTTCTGTATTCATATAAAATTGATGCTCCTTCGAAATAATACCGTTTGACCGGCTATGCAGAAATTATGCAACTATAGCGGGGGAGCACGCCTTTCTGCACCACCGGTGTGCAATCTCAACTGCAATCGCAATCGGGGCCAATCGAAAAATCGCAGCGGAATAATGGGTAGTAGACGCTTTCATCTTCCTCGCTTTACCATTATTCGTTCTTTGTTTCCAATCTCGCGACGAGCAAAGTGACTCCTGCACCAACGCGAAAAATTGAGCTCATTGATTTTACCCCGAGGATTTACTGGAATGGGTAAAAAAAATAAGGTCGTCTTTGCATACGTCATTTTTTACTATTTTCTTTATTATAAAGAAGAATCATATTAATTTATTTCTCATGAGATATTTCTAATATATGTATAATGATATATACACAAGATTATAATATATTTGCGTGTGTGTTCAAGCGTGTGCTATAAAAATTATTCGAAATTAAAAATACGGTATCGTTCATTAAATATGTGAAATTATATCTAAAGCAAACTTTTTAAATTGTAGATTTTAATTTTGAACATGTCACCTGTCGCAACTTTAAGAATTCGCTATTTTTTGAATCTGTGTTCATTTACATTTGTCTTGGTCACTTCTAAGGATATTTAAGATTTTTTATCAGTTTCAATCACTTAATCGACATTAATTATATTATATGTATATCGGAATTTTGAAAATAGACTGCTAATTTGATCGAGATATACTTGACTGTCGCGCTAAACACGTACACGTACGGCGTTTCCTCCGAAAGGGAGCGACAAGCGGAGGAGGAACGGGTGGGAAAGAATCCATTAACGGAAGAGGTGTGGGCATCACGGTACGGGAACGGCCGATCTTCGCGCTTCGTGAACGAGAGGAAGCGAGATGGCTGATATACCGGGGCGCAATAGCGTATGCAAGGTAATGCACGGCCACGAATCCGGATTGAACGTGCGGAGGAGGACCTCCTCCGTGCTACCGGTCTGTCCGTCTATCTATCTGTGTATATGTATATATGTGTATGTATGTGTGTGTGTGTGTGTTTGTGTGTTACTGCTGCTGTTGGCTACGTCCGCGCGATATCGCGAATCTCGCAGTATATCACCGAGGGTTGCGGCTCTCGGGCTTATACTTAGCGCTCTTGTTGCTGCTGCGTCTCTACGTTGGATGCTGCTGCTGCTGCTGTTGCTGCGATACTGCGAGGGCGAGATTCGCGCGCATTGTTCACGCCGTTTTAATAGGTATTCATTGTCGGGTCTCGGATCTCCCGAAGTCGAAGACTCCCAACGCAGTGTATCCGTCGTCCCCAATCTGTCCCGATATCTGGGAGCCGCCGCGTTCACTTACCGCCCCTTCGTGAGACCTCTGGCCTCCCTTTTCGAGCCGGTCATCTCTTCACTTTCGCGGGATTTTAAATTCTGCGAAGATTGACGCGCTGGTAAAATTTTGGACCTTATCTGACAATGAGATATAGGCTGATATAGAAAATCATAGCTATAAATAAAAAATTAAATGATAAATCGAATTAAAGGAAAAAAATCAAAATAGAAATAATTTAATTTTTAGGCCGCTTAATTCATTTTCTAATCAGAATCAATACAGAAAATAATTATAAAAAAATTGTGTTAATATTATACATACATTCTATATTATTTAAAAAATTTTAATTAAACGTACAAATATTATAATGACACGATGAAAATGGTATAGAGGAAAATTATCGACGAAATTGCAACGCGCTGTCGTTTTAATTCTCAGCCGTATGCTTTCTCGCTCAATCGAGATTTAAGTTTTGAAAATTCAATGACGCCGATGACTTCCGTTTCGCGGTCTTCTCGTCCGATTAAAAAACTCAGTTCGCGCCTCGGCGAGCGTTGCGGCTGTTAATAAGATTAACAGCCCTGCATTTGATCGGCAACATTAATCGGAGTAACACGGGTAGGAACCCGCAGAGGAATCCTATTCCTCCCTTCCCCCCCTTTCCTCGCTCTTCGCGCTATGTAAATTAATTAGGGCCCTCGGTAACGGCGCTGATTTTTCAAGTAGGCACGTGGTGCGCGCCTCCCTCGCCTCGAGGTAGAAAGAAGAAGAAGAAGAGCATGAGAAAGAAGTGAAAGGGGGGAAAAAAGAAGAGGAAGAGGCAGAAGGTGGCGAAGTCGGGGCCCGAGGTGAATTAACCGGGCGTTGAAGAAGCGCGGTCCGCCGAGAGATGGTCCCCGCTTCTCTCTCTCTCTCTCTCTCTCTTTTCTCTCTGGGTCTCAGATAGCAGATCTTCCCCGGAGGCTGCGCCTCCTTCGCCTTTCTCACACGTCTCTTCGAATCCTCCTTCCTCGCGTATAGACTACCGGTCGCAGAGATCCCCGCTCGAATCTCGGCAATTAACCTTACGCCACTTGATCTTATTATTGACAACATCCGCGTCGTCCTCGATTCTCCGATCCAGCGATTTCGGAGATTCTTCCCTAACTTTTCAAATAGAATAATGAAAGAAAAATATTAACAAAGTGATAACTCGAAGCTCATTTATATTTGGCTTGATATTCGATTATTATATAAGCTCGATTAAACGTCGCGACGAGAGAAAGGAGAGGCTTTTACGGGTTCGGGATTTTCCGTATGTAACTTCGGAGAACTTAATGGTTGCGCGGACAGGCGTTAAAAAGATAGTACGCGTAAAGTAGGATCGCTCGCGGAATGCGTGACCAATTATTTCGATGATTTACGACGTCCTTATCGCGCCTAATTGCTGGCAAAAAAAAGATTTATGCCGGAGGCGCGTCACGTATACAATATGTATCTCTCGCGCGTTATTTGTACCTGCGCGAAATTTTTGAAACATCTGATTGTGAGAGAGAGACAGAGAGAGAGAGAGAGAGAGAGAGAGAGCATATTTGGAATGTACTCACAGTGAGACACGAGCGATGTAATGCCGCCGGCAATTACACCGGTGGCAAGACTCGAGAAATTTTAGCATTGCAGTTTTAATTAATTGAACGATCGCTCGTTATGTATATCGTTAGTTAAGGCACATGCGAATGAGGCCATCGTATCTGCGGAAAGAAACTGCACGGTATAATGCCTGCTTCCACGTAAACACGTAAAAGGCAAAGCGTGTAAGTGTTCTATTACTCGGAAGTACAATAATAGAATCGGCACAACGTTCTTTCATATTTTTTGCTTCTTAATTAAGATGCTTCATGCTGAATTTATAAACAGATACGCGATCTCTATCTCTTCATATATAGTTCCCGATATATTACATTTCATTTTCTACATTACAGCTTTTTACATATTTTTTTTTTTTTTTTTGGGGGGGGGGGGAACTTATTGTAAATATACAATTACGAATTTTTTAACTGACTGTCACAAATCTATCATAAATCTAAGCGATAATCTCTGGAAGCTGATCTTTTCTTTTATCTTTTTTTTAAATATTTTACGTTAATATAATGAAAGTAGGGAAAATAGAATTTTACACACACAATTATATATAATAAAATATACGTATATATTGTAATATAATATATACATATAATATCAGGTCTACCGGAAAGTTCTGTCCGTTTTTGGAATAAAACAAAATACAAATTTTTATTACCGTCAATATAATAATTATATATATAATAAAACCAAATTTTTTTTGCTGCCGAAAAGAAATATATAATCATACATGATAGAGAATTAAGAGAAAATATTTTATTTGATTTTAACTATCTCAGAATAAAGTAAAATAAAGTTGAATATATACAGGGTGGCCTCGAACGTTCCAGCCAGACTTTGAGATCTTATAGGAAATTTAATTCTGAACAAAAAATTTCCTATAAACATGGGTCGAAAAATGCTTCCTAAAAAGTTATCGCTCAAAAACCTCTAATGCAAAGGAAGAGCAAAAGGTGAAAAGAAAATGAAATAAAAAGAAAATGAAACTTAATAAATTTTCTGAAGAAACGATAAAAATAAAAAATAAAAATCTTTTTCTTTTATGAAAATAAAATAAATTTTTTTAAACTAATCTAACGCATCTAACAATAAGTAACAAAAGCACTTTCTGTACGTTTGAAACTGATTATATCAAAATCTATGGAATGTACAACAATCATTTTGAACTCATTTGAAAGATAATTTAATTTTCTACAACTTTTGTTTCGGTACTTTTTGTTAAAAGACGCACATTTTCCATGATATTTGGAAAAATGTGTAAAATAATCACGATTTCAGAGGTTTTTGAGCGATAACTTCTTAAGAAAGCATTTTTCGACCCATGTTTATATAAAATTTTTTGTTCAGAATTAAATTTCCTATAAGATCTCGAAGTCTGGCTGGAACGTTCGGGGCTACCCTGTATATATATATTCGACCTTATTTTACTTTATTCTTTATTCTCTTATATATATATAAAAGAGAATATGTGCTTTTAAACGACTATCTCGCGAGATTATTGCGATGGAAATTAAATTGTAAGATGAACACAAATAAATTCTTACAAAATTCCGAATTATCAGGCGCGTGTATGTGCGTATATATATAACGTTATTAAGCGACGCTGGATGTAAACATTCCTCGGAACATACCGAACGATCAAAACAAAGCAGCCCCACCGAGGTCGTTTACGTTTTGGGATCTCAGTCGAGTGTGAGTCTATCTACGAGACGGACATAAATGTACGAATCGGTTTGTTAATTAACGCGATTAATAAATCCCGCGCGATAATTTCGATAACCGACATGCATCGTTTCACGTCACGTCGCGTTGACATCACGTGACGTCACATTCGTCGGATCATCTGATCGTCGAGACGCGTCATTCGCGTGCGAATTCATGACGCAAAATGCGCTGAATCGGAAGTGTCGTGCGAACTTTCGGATTAATTGAAAGATAGGTGACAGTAATTAAAAAATCGAATCTATCGAGTGTCGCATTTAATCGACATTTCATCTTATTTACTATGTTAAAAGCATCGCGAGTGGAATAGCGTCGCGAAAGCGGACGGATTAGAATATATTAGATTGTGTTAGATCGGGTTATCGTGTGGATCGTAGCAATGCGTGTGTATGTGTGTGTGTTCTTCCTCGATCAACTTGCATCCGCGTCGGTGAATATCCAGGACAATGGAGAGAGCAACGACAACGCATCGACCGGTGAGTGAATTTATCGCATTCGCAATTTTGACAAGTTGTCCCTCTGACGTCATTGCGTTTGCTCGTTCGAAATGGGAGCATTTTTGCAATGACATGTGTCACGAATATATTACATAATTACATTCAAGTTGCACACATAGTGCATGAATACGAGGCGAAATTCGCGAGTATCGAAAGAGTTCGTTTCCATTCGCGCTCTTCCGGTTTTCGGTCAACACAGATCCGTCTCGCTGATTTCTCTTCCTCTTTCTCATTCTTCTCTTTCTTTATCGCCATTTCTCTCCTTCTTTCTTGCTCTGTTCTTCCTTCTCTCTTTTTTTTTTCCTCCTCTCGTCGTGTTGTTCTTCCTCTCGTTCTCTGCCAGGTGCGGGGACGAAATGGAAAATGCAAATAAGGCGTAATAACGAGATGTAGTAACCGTATCGCCCGGCTGTATCTCTCTCTCCATCTCGGACTTACGCATCTCTCGGACATTTATGATATGCATTTACACGTGTGTATGATATATTAGCATAGGCGCGCCTACTTATGAGCGCGCTCGTTCGCGCTCGAGCATCGATCGATCGGCCGATCGGATCGTTTAAGGGCCAAGACGCGCGCGCGCGCGCCTTTTTTCGACGGTGGCATCCCCCGTTTGTTCACGGCTTGTACACCGCCTGCGGCGGTTGGTAGATCGACGATTTCGCGATAGAATCTATTCACTAATGATTAATTTCGACGAAAAAGAAATTTTCGCTTCATTGAGATAATCGTTGATATAATAAACTCTTGACGCTTCTTTTGTTGAGAGAACTCTTGAATGAAAATTAAAATATATTTTATAAATCGAGATAAAAATATAACACATATTTTTAAATAAAGAAAACAGATTTTCATTTTTACGCAGCCTTTTTTCGTGTTTATAAAGAGAAAATAATCTGTAATATATAAATTCGTAAACAACGAAGCTTTTAATATAATATTTTTCGAGTCAGTTTTTCGTGTCGTTCACGCGTTATTAAATGAGTAAACGATCCATTCATAATTTAATTATTAATTATGTAGTACGTTGCTATAAGTTGACAGAAGCGTCTTGGTTAATTAACGCAGAGAGTACCGGGCTTTAATACCCTGAGAAATTGCGGCGCGTTGTCAGAATAACTCCGTAAAACTCGTTAATGACAGAGATGCAGAAGATATTTCGCGTGAAACTAACAAATCGGGAGAAAATCGAAAAATTCCGACGATGGATTCGTGTTGAGATAATGAAATGAAAATAGCACAATCTTTATTTTGCAAGAGAGATTTAATAAATATAACAGAGTTTTTATTTTATATCAAAAAATATATTTCTATAATTATACACCGTATTCGGCAGGCATCAAAAAAACAAGGGATAATAACTGATTAATTTATTAATCTACTTATTAATAAATTAATACATTTATAATAAATAATTCCATTATTTATTTAATTCCACAAAAAAAAATTTTTTTTTGTTTCGAAATTAATATAATCATGTTTATATCAAACGCGTATTATAATTCTAATGGCATATTTTTTGAAAATAAAATATACACAGCAGAAATCTATTAATGATTATTCTAGAATATTTAGGAATAATTATCCAAGATTAATTGATTTATGAAGTTAATTTAAAGTAATGAAGATATGAATAATTCAGTCGAGCATGTTTGTTTTTGAATGATTTCACTAGTGACTTGACTTCAGATATTCTTATGTGTCACAGACTGATATATCGTGCGCATATTGCCACCACGTCATGTTCATGTGTGGTACGTTTTGATTAAGGCGTCTGAGGGTAACGAATTGTGTAATGAGTATTTGATGCGCTCGCCCAGTGAGTAATTAGTCGTGCGATATTATTAATGTTTCGGACTAACGTTTTCATCTTTATTCCGACGACGTGTACATGACTGTAGTATTTTCTATACCGCATTCCTTTCGTCCATTCTCCTAATATCTTTCCGCAATATCTAGTATTTTTTCTGCAAATATCCATATAATTATATAATAAAAAGATAATTAAAAATAAAACCGACGTATTAAAATTTAAAATTAAATGCAAGAAAAATTATTAAAAATTTAACAAAGTCTAGTAGTATATAAAATCTTTATTTATTTTGCAAACATCTGAATTAATTATCAGTTGTTATATAATAAACGAAATATGTTGTTGGAAACTTTTTAATCGATTAATTTTGAAATATTATTGTTTGTGGATAAAATGAAAGGGTTAAGAAAGATTGATCGATCGAAACGGCGATCGCCGCCCAATACGATTATTTAATTTCGCCGATTATCTCTGATAAAGTTCATTTTTCACGTCATTATCGCGATACGGTGGCGATGACGGCGGATCTTCGTGATTTTACTGGACATGCTGGGGGCGATGCACGTTTTATAAAGTCGTCAGCAGCTCTCACTTTACTTGTCTTGTCCCAGTCTTTATCTTTCTTTTTCTTCGCGACTCGTGTTCATCCGTCCGTCCGTGCATACCGTCGTCTGTTTGAAAAATGATTCCATTCTAGATCGGAGTCGCGCCTCTCGTTTGCATCTCGATAGCCATCGGCAATCGCGGACGCGAATCCACATCGTATCTCTCGCGTTTATCCTTCGGCGCAAGTTTGTTAACTCGACGAGTAATGGCGTCCATTTTACAGAATCTATCTGTGCCCCAATCTCTCTTACCTTCGAGAGATTTACGTTGATTTTCTTTTCTCGGGATGTGTGTCTCCTTTCGGTCCGAGTTACGAGAATGAGCAGTAACAGATAAGCGATATTACTTTATCACGGTGTTAATCCGCTAGCGAATGCGGCGCTCGAGTGTAAAAGCATCTTTTTTCTTCGACAGCCGTTACACAAATTAACTTCTTGTAAATAAATCTCTTCGGCATCGACTATTCTCGAAATCGTTGTACAGTTAAAGGATGACCGATCTCTTGTAAGGGAACATTGATATGCATTGCATTTCATTTCAATACGAATTTATTAGCATCGATATCACATCAATAACGAAAAATTGAGATGACGACGAAAATCAATTCGAGGATTAATTGGTATTCGCGAACCCATCTTGTTAGCGCGAATTTATCAAAGTGCGTAATTAATTGCTCTATCTTAACTCTTTGGCACATCTAGAAGATTAAAAACTATTCCATCTTGATTTCAAGCTGCTTAGCTGATAGTTATCGCAATCGGGGAACAGAATTCCAGTATATTTCGAATGTAAATTTCCTACATTCATATCGATTGAGCAAAATTAAATGCTGCATTTATTCTCGTTCGTTATCTTTGCGTTTATGCATCGTGTAATTCAGAGTAAATAATTATTTTCGTTATCTCGTCGGAGTATGAGAAATGTTAACTTTTCCAACGTCAAGTTGGTTAAAAATGCTAACGATGATAATTTGCATTATATCTCAAAGATCAATATATAATTATTCAACTCCCAGAATAATTCTTTTTTATCTAAATGTGTGCTCGTTGATAAATAAGATTAATATTTTTGTTTCTTTTGTTATATAGCAACAAGAATTAAGAACTTTGATTTCCATAAATTATAAATTTGTAACAGTTTTACGATTTAGATCTGCGGAGTTTTGGATTAATTTAATTGGGGTTTCTTCCATAAAAGTGTTGAGGTAACAATAGCTCTTAAATTATTGAAAGCGAATGCGTTTCCGCGGATTGAGTTTAATGCAAATAAATAGTCTGATTATGAATTTCGGCGTCGATCGATTCTATCTTAGAGATTTCTCGTTTGTTGTCATCGCCGATTCCGTCAATTTCAGCGAGAGACGCTGAGAAAGTACGTTGAGACATCTGCCAGGTTCAGTAGCCGGCGAAAAACGTCGCGGAGAAGGTATCACGCCCTTTCGATAAAGTGAGGAGACACGCGAAGGGGCCGCGTTTCTTTCAGTCCTTTCTTTCGCAGACGAGAACACGGTACGCTTGCGCGATGATCGGTATCGGTCGGGGACAAGTCCGTTTTGGCAGAGAGAAAGAAAGAGAGAGAGAGGCTGCTGGGAGAAAAATCCGATTTGTTTTTAATCGAATCGGCAACGCGTCAAGTTGGGCCGATTCCGGGCTCGAGACGAAGCAGGCCTCGTTCGTCATCGGTCGGGCCCACCGGACACGCGATACGCATCGCTCATTAACGTCATTATTAAAAATGCGGCAATTAGACCGCGGTCGAATATCGAGATACAGAGAAGATGCCAAACAAAGATCGGCGGCGACCGAACCGGTCGTTTTTGACGCTCGACACCTTTCCTGCGTGACGAGAAGGACGCCGGTCGAGACCGCACGGTGCATTTATCGGCTGGTAATCGCGGCGATAGTGACGTTCGGCGATTGCCGATATGCAGATGACAGCGAGGCAGACACAAAGGTGGAGCGCGAGTTGTATTAATTATATTATTAAGCCTGTCTTGTGTGTCTCGCACCGCTTGTGTCGTTAAACTGCGCTGTCATTTTTGGTGAAGCGACGATCGGCCGGGCAGGAGAAACTCATTCCTCGCCGTTGAAGTCGGTTGATGTTGTAATAATGGCGGATGAGTAAGATTGAAGAATGAATCGGTTTATCTCCGATTAACTCATTTTCTTCGACTTTTCTATATTATTATTTCATCTTGTACGATTCGAAATTAATTATTCTGAGATCCAATTATTATATTTTTGTTTGTGAGAGACAAGTTTTTATTTATAAATCGATTTATAATTTTATTCATCTGCTAACAATACACATGTGTTTCTTTCGACAATAATTACAGATAGACATAAATTATTATTCAAATAATTTTAATTTTTTTCGCTATACTATTTATTCTTTATTCATAAATTTATTTATTTATTTTGATATTACACGAGATAAAATTGTCAGTTACATGAATGAAAAAAAAAAAAAATGCATTTCCAATATAAAAAACCAAGTTGTTAAAAAGAATTATTGTATTATTCATCCTGAAGTTTAATTTATCAAAATTTTGTTCGTCATTTTTAACCGCTTAACGATGAAAAACTTATTATTGCCGCAACATTTCAGATAAGAAAAAATAATTGCCGATATTAACATTGCTTCTCCAATTTTACATTAAATAATAGGCACAATTAAGTCTCGAGCATCGCGATATTATTATGCGTCGGAATTTAGATTGCCGCAGGTGACTGCATCCGCTGTAGTTTCATCGGTCGCGCGATGCAATTGCGGAAACGTTTGGGAGAAGGGAAGCGAGAAATTACAATGCGGGATAAAAGTGAGGAAAATAATTTTTGATGATTCTTTCGCGTCGATCGCCGATCGTGTTCACAGTATCTGTTTATATAACGGCGCTTTGTATGAAGCCGTCACAGATGGTCGCGGGGACCGGGCCCTGTCTCTTTCGCGCGTGGCCCCCGTCACGGGGCCCCGATATATGTATATATATATATATATATATATATATGAATACAAAATACACGGCCTGGGCGGACAGGTTATGGACTCAAAGCCCATATATAGTACATCAGCGGACCTGACTGTCAGTCGCACAATCGAACGGAATCATCGAAAGGTGGTAGGAAAATCGATTGCCACGTAAACCGGCGCGGTCACTTTTCGCGACGGCGGTGCTAACACCTGTCTCCGGATCCTTGTCTTCAGTCAAGAGTGGAATCACGAATCGAACGAGCCTTGAGTCGAGAATATGAGTTAACAGGGCGCGTCATCTTTCTCTCTCTTTGGTGCGATATCGTTGCATTATTAACTCGTGTCGC
>NW_021853518.1:52959-98576 GCF_003651465.1 Formica exsecta
TGAATACAAAATACACGGCCTGGGCGGACAGGTTATGGACTCAAAGCCCATATATAGTACATCAGCGGAGCTGACTGTCAGTCGCACAATCGAACGGAATCATCGAAAGGTGGTAGGAAAATCGATTGCCACGTAAACCGGCGCGGTCACTTTTCGCGACGGCGGTGCTAACACCTGTCTCCGGATCCTTGTCTTCAGTCAAGAGTGGAATCACGAATCGAACGAGCCTTGAGTCGAGAATATGAGTTAACAGGGCGCGTCATCTTTCTCTCTCTTTGGTGCGATATCGTTGCATTATTAACTCGTGTCGCGAGGTCGCGGTATTTATTAGACAGCGATCATCGTCGGATCCCGTCGAGCTTGAATGCATCTTGAAGAAAAACGCGAATATATATACACCAATAACAACGATGTAAACAATATTAAACTACAGTATGTACTATAATCCAGGATACATTATATGATGTGGATCATGCAGGATCTGGAAAATAAATTGGCTTATATAATAAGAATGTCAAAAGGCAGGCAATGTCTGTGATTCAAAATTGCATTTCATATCAAATTTACATGAGATATTTATTTTTATCGCGTGTATATCAATCGCATAAAACAAATTCAAGAATATTCCATTATCTTCACTATAAACCCAATAACTTAAAATATTAAATTTTATTAAAAATTTTAATATACATATATGTCATATTGAGTGGTTTGATATATAAAAAAAATGTAAGAAGAGTTCTGCCTAAAAAATATTCGTTAAAATGAAATAAAACAATTTTTTACCTGTAAAACTCGTATTTTCGAGACTAGGGGTGATATGCTGGCCGTATTTCGAAAGTTCTAATTATTATAAAATAGTTCTCGTGTAGTTCTGGGCATGTACATTGCTTTTCCAAAGAGTTCTGATGAAGGAAATAATTAGAAAATTTCTTAAACAATTATTTTACCCGTAAAACTCGTACTCTTGAGTATAGAGGTGATATGCTGGCTGTATTTCGAGAGTTCTGATTATTATAAAATAGTTCTCGTGTAGTTCTGGGCATGTACATTGCTTTTCCAAAGAGTTCTGATAAGGGAAATAATTAGAAAATTTTTTAAACAATTATTTTACCCGAAAAACTCGTATTCTTGAGTATAGAGGTGATATGCTGGCCGTATTTCGAGAGTTCTAATTATTATAAAATAGTTCTCGTGTTTTTATCATGAGAACTCTTTAGAAAATGCATTAATAGGTTCAGAACTATATTAGATGTGTTTTAGAATAAGCAGAACTCTTGAAAATCGATCGGCGTCTCACGGAGGGGGATGTAGGAAGCTCTGCGCGTTTTCGACGTGTCATTAGATCGCGCCGCGTCGAGGCTAAAAGTTCATCAAAATTAACCGCCGATGCTCGTTACACCGTCTTGCCGTTGCGGAATGATGAACTCCGATAAGAATGGCGCGGGGCATAAGACTGTTATTAGCTGAAAATACGGCGAACACCAGCGGGCATCAAGCAGCATTTTTATGGGAGAAGGGGAATCATAATTGCGAGAGTTTAGCCGTAATGTCGGCAATCATTTTAATTAAGAATAATCCCCCTTCCTCCTTTCCTTTCTCTTCTTCCTCTTCCCTTCGTTTCTCCTCTCTCCCTTCCTCCCTCGCTTTCCTACCCTATTTCCCTCGTGTCGCAGCTCGCACACGATATTTTCGTGTAATTAGCGTATTTTGTATTTTACTGCGTCCCTTTTATGTGCAGTCGGTCGATCAATCTAATGTGTCTCATTCAGATGAATTTGATTTCTCTCGATAAATTGTGAAAATCTGAAATTTTCATCGAAAAACGAAATTATTTTTCCTCGAAATAAAATAATAACATCATGTAATGATCCATGTAACACTCTAAAATATAGTTTGCAATACACATAGTATTTTTGTGGGTTGTAACGATTTAGAATAATCTCTTTTATTTATTGAGATATTAATATCATATTTATAAATGATTATAGTGATTAATTGAAGAAACGAATGAGTGAAGTGAGTGGAAGAGAAATAGCGGATTTATTGGTGCTAAATTGCAAGCATAAATTAGCAGTACAATGCAATAAAATAATTTGCGCGAACGCGTAGTATCCCGGTATTAAATTGCAAATTCAACTGCCGTTTTACATATTTTTTCACGTAAACGTTTTAGCGCGTCCCTCGAGATGCATTCCTATGTCGCGCTCGTAGAACAGAAAGAAATACGTCGCGGTTGTTTAAGTTGCACGAAGGCGATTGCGATCTGCTTAACGCTAATTAAGACGTATATCCTGTTTTTCGACGCACCTCGTACATTTCCCCGCGAGTTCTCTCTCTCTCTCTCTCTCTCTCTCTTCCTCGCCGTCTGAGCTCTCGTTCGGAATATCACAAGCATGTTCGACAGGTGAATGGAGAATTCGTTGCACTCATTGCGCCGCATCTGTCAGTCAGATGCATCGAATCGCGGGTCTATGCAGACTCGAAACGATTGTATGCTCTTATTGACCGCCATCGCGTCGGAGATGGGGTGGGAGGGGGGACAAGATTTAGTTTTTAAATAAGGATAACGATGGGTAATTATCTCAGAGTTTCATTTCGTATTAAATTTATATCGATAAAAAAGAATAAAAAGGATATGATAGGCAATAATTACGGTGGGTTGATAATATAATTATAGTTGTTTGATAAAAATATATAATATATTAAAAATATTTATGAGAGGTCTCAAGTAAATAATAAAAAACCTATAAAAATTCCAGTAATAAAAATCTCTTATTCAACCGAATTTTCTCAATTAATTGCAAATGATTTTGTAAATATTAATTAATAACAACGCCGAAAAGAAGTTACTTTATTTTATGTTTACAGCATTTATAATTACAATAGTTATTATCTTTTGTGATTCAAAATAAGATAAAATAAAAAGATGTAATTAGAATATTAAAACATAATTAAATTATTAATAGATAAAAATTTCGTGCGATAAACACAAGTAAAAGCATCTTGATTATGCTGATGTTATTTTTTACTAGCTAGTACCGTTTGTCAAACTTCTCGCGATTTTTCAAGCGCCAGCTTGACAGCTGATCGAGGAGTTATCTCGCCGGCTTTTTAATGACGAGTTATTCAGCGCCGGCGTGCTCGTTTCATATCGGCGTAGTCACGTTGGCAGGAGCGTAATCACGACGTAACACGGGGCGAGTGCGATCGAGCTATCGTAAGTCTCGATACGCCGAGCCATCAGAAGTAAATTACGTCGTGTCTGACTTATCCTGCCGCGTGATCTGGCGGCTCGCATCGACGGATCGCGGCATTCGCGTGTGCGTCGCGAAAGTAGAGTGGCTTATGCGGCTTTCCTCTAGCGACCGCGGAATCATAACGCGCTCATTTTATGCGTCATGCTATGTACGGTGCGAAGCTTTCGTGGATTTTTTTTTTCCTCTTCCGGAATATCATGTTTAGTTCGATCTTTCACGCGACACAATGGCCAGATTGGCGGCCTGATACGAAACGCGGACGATAGTTTCTCGCGTTAGAGAAGCGGGAATGGTGTGTTGGATAACGTGAATAGAGACAGTGGAATTGGCCTTATATCATTTATAATTTATCTGATAGCGGATATAATGTAGGCAAAATAGATACAAATATAAAAAAAAGAGAATTGTTTTATTCGTCTTGAAGATTTGCAAAAATCAGAATTTGAGTTTGCAAATTAATTGTAATATTTTATATTTGCTAGAACATTTTCTTTGTCTGATGAAATATTTAGAAAAAAGTTTTGCTCTGGAACTTTAATTATGTAATTCCTTGAAATACTGTCATCGTATTGGTTTATGCTTTTTGCATATTGTAGATATACTAGTTAACTTAGTCAATCATTAATCGTTTCATCTGGAGAATAAAACATCACTTTAATTACTGAGTCAACAAGAAAATGCCGGAACACTTTTCTTTCGAATATACAAAAGAAAGAATATTTAATGCATTTTACATATAATCATACAACCATGTATGTATAGCAATTATTATATCATTTCCGTATGTTATATATCTTTCTTATTAAAATTGAAGACTTGATATAAGAAAAGTTGTAAGCGTCGATAATAAAAATCTTAGAAATTTTATTCCTTAAGTAAAATATTCGTTTATTTGCAAAAAATTAAAAAAAATCGCAAATTTGTATTTTGGCAAACTGATAAGAGCCAAACCATCTTGTTTGGAATTTTTACACATATTATCATAAATCGCAGAGAAATTATTATTAGATTTTTTTTATTTATAGATATTTTTTTTTTTGTAGAAAAAAAATGTGCATTTTTGTAAAAATATTATATAGTATTTACATAATCTATTTTTATATCAAGCAAATTAATTAAGTTGCCGTATACCGAGTGGATTGAGAAAAATAGAGCATTTATGAAGATTGCTTTTCATAAGTTCATAATTTCCGACGTTACGTATAATAAGTGATCCATAGATGCGTACATGATGTGCGTGAGAAGAAAAAATATCGTCTTTGCTGGCGTTCTGAATAGAAAGATTCTACCTGGATTTTCATATGAAAAATATTCAGTCCACTCATGGTCGCTGAGCTCGCGACCGAGAAGATTGCTATCCTGACTGCTGCTGGTTCGCGGCTCATGCTAACGAGTAACGGGGGGATATCTTTCTTAGGAAATGGCTAATTTTTTCCCTCGCTTCTTCGTGCGCGGAGTGTACTTCAAATGAGAAATAATCGACCGCAGTCGAGTAATAAATTAATAAAACGGTAGAGTAATCGAATTTTTCAACAGTGCAATGAATCAAACAAACTGTGCACGAGACCTATGATTTTTTTTTCCTGTAAACAGCGCTTGTAAGTTAAATCTTAGAAACGGCAATCGGCTTGCGTATGCTTGCGTTCATGGTGAAATACACCCGCATGAAAGCATGCCACGGATCGCAGAATCTTCTTATTAAGAGGATTCTTGCTTCCCCGGGCGAATCTGCTCGTTTTTCATCTATTGCTCCGTATAATTGCGCTCGGTCAGGCCTCTTTTCCCGTGTAAATTAATGGAAATACAGGTGGAATTTCTTATATGCCAGCATTCTATTTAGAGTTGTCCAGGTTTTGCAAATAAATATATATATAATTTTCAGACATTTATAAATTGATCTCGAACATTTTATAAATATTGATAAAGTTTACACATTTTTTTTTTTAATTATTGTATTTTTTTTTAAATTAAATACTTTTGTTTAATTGATTGTATATTGATTTTTGTTTAATTATTGTATTTCTAAAAATTAAGTGTTTTATTTAATTGATTATAAAGATGTCTAGCCGGAACAATTTTAGAAATATTATAAATATAAAAAAGTGCATATATGTATAATTAAATTATATAAACATTATGTAAATTATTATATGTATATCTATATCACGTAATTACATTTTTTTGCGAAATTGTATCTCTCGCGATAAAAATAAATTTACATGGAAAAATGGCACGAAGGGGGGAATATCGAAGAAGTTTTCACTGAATAATACTGGCGCTATCATGTAAAGTGAAGAGAGATAATTCCCGACGGGAAGTCTATACGCGTACTAGCGCCGCTAATAAAGTATTAGCATCGACATCAACGGCGCGCATAAAAAATTCTACGTACATGAATATGAATCGGACGTAATCCCGGTGATTACAATCGAGGCGTATCCGCGTAACCGAATGGGCACACGAATTGGAGTGTAATAACAACTAGTAATTATTATCGGCAGCGTCCTGATCGCGTTGGCGCGTCTCGAGATCGTAACGATCTTCTCTCTTCCCGCGCTTTTCATCGCGCTACAGGAATCGAGCCTCGTTTTATCGTAATAACGAGGAGAAGCCCCCGCACGAGCTCCTTTCGCTTTCCCACCTGAGACTTCGAGACTTCTCTTCATTAGCACGTAGAAGCTCGTGCGCGTTGGTGCGGCTCGTGTGTGCACTTCTTCATTTATGTAACGCATCGATAACGTAAATGTCTTATTACTGAACGTTCGCGCATACGGCTGTGAATTGTTCTAGCTAAGGAGCTACCTGCGATCATTAATCTTAATTGCGTGAAATAGCGTAGAATGCGTATAAAACACGAGGGAAATTAATGTATGCGCGAAAAGATCGTAAAAACGATAGCGCGATATGTTTAGATTTGCAGTCGTTATATTATCTGGTGTTTTAAAACGACGAGGCACTTCAGCTTTTATAATTCGATGCCGATAATATTTTGAATTCTGCCTCTTAGATTCCTCTGACATAATACAGCTGATAGAAATATTGATATAAATTTTTATTTGAATATTTTGAAATAAGAAAATACATGAAAAATGTAATTTCTTTGAATACTTTTTCTGGGGGGAAAAAAAATTTGAAACCAAAGTATCTAAATACTCAGATGAGATAAGATGATGAAGCAGGATTGCACAAGGTAGCGTAAAATTGCGGGCAAGTTCGATGTGTTGGCACTCTCGGGGACGACGAAGGTTTACGAGCGTAAAATCGCGACTTTTTCTTTCATGATTATGACCGCTCCGTAATATTATGTCCACGAGACATCCGCGCGCGCGTGCAAAATCGAAATCGCACATGGCGACAGGGCAACGGCAGCTGTAACTCCTGCTGTAACCCGAGACAGTATCATCCTGATATAAATATGCCCGGCGATAGTATCGTAACATACTTTACGAACGACCTTCTAATTCCTCACCGTGTATTTATACGCATATACAAGGTGTACGTGTGTATCGAGACTGTGGTATATTAGCCAGGAATTAACGACCGTGGTAATCAGCACTCGCTTCATAGCGTTCGCCGTGTTACACACGGCCAAGGTTATTAACGCTCGCCCACCCGTCAGAAAGCGTTATTGATATCTACGGCGATACACAAATCACTCTGGCTACTATCATCTCTTTTGCATCTACAAGAACTGACTAGGATACAGTTTAAACGACTAAACTCCTATAGCTTATTGTTGGGAAATTTTTAACTTTAATACGTCTTCATCTATCGTATTTCAAATATCACAAGAATGATATACATATTCTTAAAACCAGAGAGGTTACCTCAAAAAATTAGAATAATTTATAAATTCAAAGAAATAAAACTGAGAAAAATCATGAATTGTATTAATTATTGTATTAATTAAGAGATATTTTTTTTAGATAATTTTTGGATATGGAATACTTGATGATATTATGCTCAAATATAAAATTATATACTTGCATCAATTTATAAATAATTTTTTAAGAGAAAACATATATTAAAAAAAAAAAAAATATTTAATCAATAGCTTATCGAGACTAGTTCCATTTTACGTTTTACGGGGTTTCAATTCTCTCTCTAATATTTATCCGCCTTTCGCACAAGAATTATCCTTCTAACTCTCGAATTCCGTCCAAGTTAATTGCTTAGTGTGCACTTAGACGCTCGAACGCAAGTGCAATAAGGTGCAATTTGGCGGCGGGGCCGCGTGATAGTAAATAACTTAAGCTTCTTACGCGATAAAGGCCGAGCAAGGAGGAAACGCCGTGCCGCCGTTCGTCTCGACCGAATCAGGATTTACGTTTTTCCTACCGGTGAACATCCATCGACCCGAATGGATTGTAGACTACACCATCGCGCCGCGTTCACGGCCGTCCCGCCGTCGGGCAATTACGTGCTTTATGCATCGCGAAATAAGGCCGTCTTAATTTCATCGCGATTTATAATTCAAATTGTGCATGCTACCGGGGATAACGATCGTCCGATCCGTTCGCAATCAGAATCGGGAAGAAAAGAGAAATCGAGAAATCGCGCAAATACACAAATACACACACACACACACACAGATATATACAATACCCGCAGGATGTAATCGCGAGGATACAAATATAAAGGAAGGAGGAGAATTGTGGTAGATTAATAAGAAATTTTACTAAAACTCATCACGCGAATTTATTTTTCTTCCGTTTCATTGAATGGACTCTTATCTAGACGAGTAGAGATTACAGATATGTCGTTAGATTTATAATAGATTAAACAAAGAATAATAAACGAAGATGCGAGACGAAGTTTCACGTAATGAAATAATTTTAATGCTTAAAATTTTAATCTCAAATTTTATTATATGACAAAGAAATTTTTCTCGTTTAAGGTTTTAATTATCAAAAGATTGAAATCACTATTATTTATTGGAATAAAAAATTACAACAATCTATTTTAATCAGTTTATTTTTAATTAAGAAATAGGGATTCGTTTATTAATTTTTAGCTCGAGTTTCGCATATCTCAAAGAACATATTAAATTTTTTTTTTTCACGATTGGAAAGTTTTTACACTGAACAAAGATCCTAAATGCACGAGCTTTATTTGTAACATTTAAAGCTTGGACAAATATCTTATCTATAAAGTTTCTTCCACGCTATTTTAATTGAATGATTAACGCTATGATTAAAAATTAAAATTAAAGAATGTTAGGTTTATTCTCTTAATAATATTATCATTTTTTATTGTCACTTATAAATTTCTTTAAAAAAAGCAGCAATTCATTGATAGTTTTTATCACATGCGCGTAACGTTATAGCACATTCTATTGCATTATTCGGATAATTGAATGATTAGTGCTATGATTAAAAAACAAAATTAAAAGATATTAAATTTATTCTCTTAATAATATTATCATTTTTTATTGTCACTTATAAATTTAAAAAAAAAAAAGGAAACTTAGACATCATCTCTTTATTTTTGCCGAAACATAGTAATGATAAAAAATCATTTATGAATTCTTGATGCGTGAGGAATATCGTTGCGGTTCTCCAAAGATCATTCATTGACAGTTTTGATATCACACGCGCGTCACGTTATAGCACATTCTATTGCGTTATTCGGCCGATGCGTCCGTCTCCGCTTGTCATGCGTTTTCGACGATTCGTGATGCTTCCGCGAGCGTCGCCGGATACAACTAACGTTCGTACTACGAAGTCGAGCACGCGAACGGCGCGAGCGGCCTGCATCAGCGGAGAGCTCGCTGCGTGCGCGCGCGAGCGAGCGGGGTAAAATCCACTGTAAGGGTATACCTTACGGTGCGTGCGAGGATGCAACGTGCGAGCCGCACGCACGGCACCTCGAGGTGCCGAGGGATACAACACGCGGGGCGTACGACTCGCGTAAAAGGCACGATTCACCGTCGATATATCCGAGGCGAGGCGGCGGCCTGTGTTCGCCCGACAGTGCTCAACTAAGTTGCCCAAGTCCGGGGCACACAACCTCCTCCGTCGATCTTCCTCCCCCTCTCCGCGTGTGCGGGGGTACCGCACACGCATCACGCCACCCAACACGCCACGCCATGCCATGCCCGTGCCGCGATCAGCTGGAAACCCGGAAGGTTTCTTGGCACTCCTGACCCAGTGAACAAGACACCTTTGCATGTGCTCGCTCGTTTAGCTTCAGAGCCCCCTTCCTCCTCCCGCCCCCTCTCGCCCGATGGTATCTGAAACTTTGGTTGTAAGCGCCGACGTGAGGGCCTCAAAAAGCTGACCGATAATGTTGATGATTCTTGGCGCGTTCGAATAATCTGAAAGAGAACCTATGAGAGAGTTTGATAAAGCGATGAAGTGTGATTTATGAAGGTCTTATCGCGATAGTCTTGGTTAATGATGCGAAAAATAATCGAGAAAATGTCCTTGGACATAGGGAAGGAAGAAATTAATTCTATTGTATAATGCGATTTCGAGATCAAATCACTCTTCTATTTTGTCATTTTTTTTTCGTCTCGAATAATCTGGAAATACGCGACCTCGCGACGAATACGTAATTGCTTATGCATCTCCAGGGATCCCAGATTCGTTGGTCCGATAGCGGCTCATCGATTTGTCCATTAGTAACCGCGCCATCGCATTTTTTTTTTTTTTTTTTTTTTTTGCGATTCTAGCGACTTATCGCATACTCAGAGACGTAATGCCGCGATATCCTTTGATAACACAAAAGCAATACGGCACATTTCTTTGCGCCGACTGACCGACTGAACAAGATATCGTCGCGTGTGTTGCGTCTTTACCTGCTCGCATACGTTCACTTTTCGCGTTCGTATATATACATATACGTATTGATGGTAAGCTCGAGGAATTAATTTATGAATGATTCTTAAAATGCAACGTGGAAAAAATTTTGCGCGTTAATTGCTAATGAACGACATTTTTCCGACAATACTTATACTTTTCGATTGGTACATTACGAGCTAATTCAAAATTTAAGACCTCTTTATACCATTAATATATAGATAAAAAATTATTTTTCTTTTTTTTTTAAGGAAATAAGAAATGTAATTTAAAAAATTGCAGGACATAATAAATAAAATTTCTGAACTACTTATTTTAAATATATATACTATATGTATATTATGTAATTATTTCAAGAGAGAATACGTAATGTTATATAATATCGTAATATATTAAATAATTAATTATTAATTTAATCGGATACGATTATCCGCTTTTATTCTGCTATTAAAATGGAAAGAACATTAAAGTATCTCTTGAAAAATAGATTTCGTTAATTAATTTTTTGTTCCATGAAGATAAATATGTGTTTTTTCCGCCGATAAAATTCGATTATTCGTATCTGGTTTGTAATTAATAACACTGATCGTAAGAGCAAGTTTTAATAAATAAAACTGCATTATTTATATATCTAGGTATAGGCCAAGCGTAAATACATTCATACACACACACACACACACACACACACAACTTATGATTTTCGCGCCGCCTACAATGGTTTGGTTAATTACCGGTTGATGTAACCGAACTTTTTAATAACTGGGGACGAACCATGCCACCGCATTTCATAATGGCAATGCCTAGTGAAAGCGCATTGTATTGCGCGCAATATCCGAGACACTGAAACGCTCAGAAAAATGTACGTGTGTATTGTAGCTACCGGTATATGCGTATGAGAAAAAAATTATAATTTACAACGATACGTATGAAATTATTACTGTGTGTACTGACAGACGGTTTTCTTTTCGTTGCCATTATAAGCAGAGAATGGAAATTTCGCTATTGTTATTACGCATTGCCTGCAATTTTATATTTTCTGGTATAGAAACTTGTACATGAAGAAAATATGTCAACAGTATAAGCGAAAAAAAAAATTCGATGTTTGTTAGATTATTTTTGAAGAGTTTGATGTAATAATGTAAATCTTATTATCTACTTAAGATTTTTTATATAAATTCAATTTTTCCGTAACTTAGAGAAAGACGGTAAAAATATTATTTAACAATACTGTCAAGAAAAAGTACAGGGCCAAATGCAATCTGGGGAGTAGGAAGGAGAGGGAGAATGAAATTGTGATGTTTTAATATTGCATTATTTATGCCTCAAGAGGTATAATGATAAATGACTGCAACATCTTTTTTTTTATCCGAATGGTGGACGATCAATGCTACTTATGGACATGATTTCTCGCTTGATTTTGACTCGACGTCGTGGAACTGATTTGAAAAAAGTTCCGCGAACGTTTATCGACGCGCGCGCGCCACGTCTGGCCCAATTACGTCCAGTTTGGGGCCGACACAGGGACAGAGCGAGGATCCGATCTCAGAAAAAGATCGCGTACGAACAAAACCGCGCGCCGTCCGTGACCTCTGATCGTGGAACTAATTCAAAGTACGCGTATCATGACGGCATCACGGCGCATTAAATGCGCCGTGTGAAGTCACCGGTTGATCGATGGCGTTATTAGTCAGTGGGACCCGTCGGGCGTCACAAAAGGGGGCCCTCCCTTTAAATAATCGGACGGGCTCTCTTGACGAGCGATTAAAAAGTTCCGTCCCGCCGGACATCCCGAGATTGATGTCGGCACGTTGCGCGAAGAATCAAGAATATTGTCTTTTTCCCATCCCTCTCGAAAAACCGTAACGTCTTCGACGGAAGAAGAGACGCGACGCGCGTCTTCGATTATAATGAAATTTTAATCGAGGAATTTTTTTTTTAATGATTTTTTAGAGTTGATGGAGATGTCGATTAATAACAGCATTATATTGCAGAGAGAGATTTAAAAATATAATTTTATGAAATATATATAATCGTCGCATTTAAAACCTAAATATTATCTTAATCTTGAATTAATCTTCTGTATCAGTACAAAATAATTGCTAACTGAATATTATTTATACGTTACTTGTTATCTCGATATTTACAGGACACGGAAACAAGCTGAATTATCTCGATTCTACTGTTATCTCGGCGTTGTAATATTGTGGCACAGCGGGAGAATGTCGTTCCAATTATTCCTACATCGTCCGGAATCGCGTTCTCGAATACAATATTGCAGGCGCGCAGAGACATACGAAATTATTCGCCGACGTTGGATCTTGATCGCGGAATTTTGAGTTAGACGATTTGAAATTGTTAGCATATTGTACGAGTGCAACAACTGATGAATGCAATTCGCGGTATGGATTGAAGACAATATCGAATTCTTACAATTGTGCGATCTAAAATATTTAATCGACATTGATAGATTGCATTTTGTTAATGTAAGAAACGAGACATATAAACTGAATTATAGTTTATTTAATCAATTGATAATAATTTGATCAAATATTTATTAAATCATTGAAATATTTACGAGGATATTTAAAGCGTTATATTTTATTCTCAATCTGAAATTTCTAGCATGCTGTAATTTATTACAAACTTAACTTTTTGAAATTATTTAGCGTACTTTATATTCTAATTAGATTTTGTTATTTATTTTCGGAGAAACTCTTTTTGTCTAAAATTTTTTAAATATAAAACGCATCATTAATGTCATATTTTTTGTTGGAAAAAATTAAATTGATTTTTGAAGGAAAATTCAATTTTGAATTGATCGAAAAATAAACTTCTTTGAGTTATTCAGAAATTATTTATTTTAGAGATGCTTTATATATTGTTTTATACCGCGTGTTCTATCGTATTCTATTTCTTCCAACACGTTCTTCCCTGGGTCAATCGTACGTGATCGGATTAACGCACACCCTCGGCTCGATCGCGCGGATAATCTTATCGGTTCTCACGGACGGGGGTACACAATTGTCCGGCGATCAGAATTAAATGTAGGAATAAGAAACACAAACATATCGTTTTCAGTTCTCGCGGCGATTCTGCAGAACGAGCGACGACGGGGTGCTCGGAAGGGAGACAGGGAGAAAGAGAGAGAGAGAGAGCAGGACACGACATCGGCAGGGGAGTTTGAGGGGCGACAGAGTGTAGCAGGGGGCACAAGTGGCACAACATAGTGGTGAAATGGGGGAGGCGAATGACTGGTGTCGGTTACACGGGCTGGCACTGCAGCTCTTCGTACTTCCTAGCTTGAGTTCACCCCATGCGGTTACCTGCCTGCGGACGCAGGACCCCCCTCTTGCCCCCTTATCGACTTACGCCGCGAAACGGCGTATTTATATTTCTATACGTTCGTCGTTTAACGACCGTCGTTAGAGACGCCGCTAATTACCGGCTTAATTGGAAAGAAAATCCGTCATTATTCTTCCACACCGCAACTGATAACGCATCGAAGTTTAGCCGGTTAATTTTCGTCGGTGTCGCGTGGTCGGTTTATGTAATCGTTATGTCGTGTATGTTTATTATGATGCGAATGATTATGCTGATTTGCGTTTGTACTTTAGTTTCTCGATCGCATGTACTTGATTTAAGAAATCTCGACTATCGCACGAGAAAAAGAGCAACCCTACAAGTCGCAAAGCATCTTAAGTAGGCAGACAGTTGTGTCAAGTGAGTAAAGACGAGGTGGAAATAATCTCGGTTGGTTAGAAACCTTAAAAGTCATGTTGAAGTAAATATCGAGGAGATTACATCTGTCGCGTTGTCGTCTGCTTTTCTTGCGAATTAATAGAGAAGTTTTATTACGATTTAATTATAAACACAGATAGACATTTAAATTTTCTATTCAAAGACTTAGAGACTTCAAGTATTAGTAATGCAATTTATCGGATGTTTTATATTTTACATCTCTTATTTATATTTTCGAAAATATTATTGATGCGCGAGCCATTAATAATCGATCTCTCGTACTCGGAGTGTCTCGCCGGAACTTTACGTTTACATATGTCCTTTCCGTCACGGGCCAACGAAGATTACGCATTCCTGTCCGGTTCCTGGCGCCGCGCAAGAGCAAAGGTACCGGGGGTAATTTCAGCGATAGTGTCTGTTAGAACAAAGGCCTGGGAATTAATTAGTAGGCGCGTATATGGTCGAGCCCCCTAGAGGGCGCAGCATATGGCGCGATCACATCATCGCATCAGCGGCCGCACCACCTGGCCCTCCCTTTTACCTATCTACCTACCTCCGCCTCTGTCTTTCGCCTGTATCTGCGTAGGGTCGAAACGCGTCTAGATGGACAAACCAACGGTCAGACAAAAAGACTACAGGCGAATCGACAGGGGTTGCCCCCCTCCCCGTCCATCGCCCCTCCGGTCCGCCTTTCCATCGTTCACGAGCCGTGGAAAAACGTATTAGTCGCATAGCAGGATAAATTCCTGGATTTTTTCGATTGCCCGTAATTACGCTCGTCTGGCTATATTTCGCAAGCAATCCCCTTTTTTATCCGCGCGTTAATTTCTATTTTCAAAAATGATGAAGTAGTAAGAAAATTACACGTGCATCATAATCTTTATTTATAAAGAATATAAAACATAGACTGAATGAAGATTGAAAATAAATAATTTGTAATAGTTTGTAAATAATTAACGAATAATGTTATAATAAATTATACGGTTTTATTATTTTACCTACAATGCTAAAAGTATACGGATTTTTGTTTTTCTTTAAAAAATAATTCAATATTATCTAGAAATATATAACAGGAATATATCAAAATATTTATAAAAACCTTTATAAAACTTACAAAAAATATATTAAAAAATACGTGTAATTTAATAATTAAAATTTATAATAAAATAATTTACAATGTGTTAATTTGATAAATATTAAACTTGAAAATTTATATTTTTAGCATTTAATATACAATTATATATATTTAGAATATATATTTAGAAAAAAGAGAGAGAAATAGTTCATATGTGAAGAGAATTATTCGTGGATTGTGTTTCCATATATATATATATATATATATACATAAACGTGAGAGTGTGAACTGGCAGAGTTCTCGATACGAGAACTTTTAATTACACCTTCCGATGTTCTTTCTCGTTGATCAAGTCGCATGTGGCAGGTGCGATTCAAGCGGATCGTACCGATTTTAAACTACTCGCCTATGCCTAGTTAAAACTGACATTGCTAATCCAGTCTTGGTGAATATATTAGTATAATCCACCCTATGTCGTTTCATATCTTAACCACATGTTGTAATTACATGAATATTTTAACGCATACACTATATTTTAATTAACATCTGTCAATTTATGCGATTTTTTCTATTTTCATTTATATTTTAAGTATCTGTTATAATTTTAATAATTTTCAACAAAGGAATCTTTTTCGGTCTTTCTGAAACGAGTACGTAAATATCACGTGTATCGTGGAATTTCAAATTTAATCGTTTAACTCAAAAAAAATATAATTACTTTGACATTTCATCAAAAATTATTAATCATTAAAACTAAATTTTACTTAAATTATACTTTTGTATTTCGATAAATATATTTATACTTTGTTAGATTGTATTAGAAGTTTGCTTGTTATAAAGATATTAATAAAAACAGATAGGGAGTATTTTCAAAAAGACATTTAAAAAATTGAAACACTTTTAAAACGATCAAAACTCTTGTTCGTGACGTTATGTTTCCTTCAGTAAATGTGTTAAATCTCTCGGATTACCCTGACTGGATGGACCATATCCTTGAGCTTCTAACGATCCCGTGGATACCGCGGATAAGTGGACGCGCGAGGATACATCAGCGAGAGAGCGGGTCGAGAAAACGCGTTGGTATCGATTACCATCCCTCGACGTGATGTCGCGGCAAATCACCGGATATAAAGCTAAAGTATGATGATTGTTGATACCGGCAAAACGCAACGCGAGCTCGCTAATATTCCCCATCGCCGCCGCCTTTCACCTCGCCGGATTCGCTCTCCGGGCTCGTCGTCGAAACGATCCGCGACAAGAAAACCCGCGACGAATGCAGCAGTAAATCCGTAAGCGTGGCTCGGTGTCAGCGACAAAAAAAACTCGTGCTCGCATCTTGTCGCTGTCCCCTCCAACAGGTAGACGTATTACTCCGCGACTTACTGGCGCTTCAAAGCCAGGGTACGGTTTTTTACGAAACTTAAGTGTGGCACTACAGGTGATTTTACATATTACATAAATATTTTAACGCATATACTTATAATTTAATTGACATCTGTCAATTTATGCGACTTTTTTATATTTTTATCTATATTTTAAGTATCTATTATTATTTTAGTAATTTTTAACAAAGGATTTTTTTTTTCAATTTTTCTGAAACAAGTACGTAAAAATCATGTGTATCGTGGAATTTGAAATTTAATCGTTTAACTCGGAAAGTATTATTACCTTGACATTTTATGTAAGAAAAAAAATTGATTTCGAATTGATAAAAAATTATTAATCATTAAAATTAAATTTTTTGACATTTGACAGTATATTTTGTTTGACAGTATAGTCGATTGGAATTAAATTATCTGTATTAAAGAGTATTTGTATTGAAATTAATACAATAACATGTGTTTTTATGACAATTGAAAGGGATTATAAGATGAGCATTTCTCTTGATAAAAATATTGAGCCCAGGTTTATTGCAACATACAAGAATCTTGCTCACGATCGACATTTTACTGCAAAAACCATGATTCAAAAGAATTATGCATTTTGATCCGGCCTTTTCGCTCGACGCGAATCTTTTGCTCCGAATGAAGAAGTCTAGCTACCTGAATCGCGCAGATATTTCGGTTTTGGCGAATAAACCGAGTCAGACGTAGGCTTTTTCAGTCGATTGAGCCGCGATATAATGCGATTTGATCAATCGATTGACCGCTTTCTCACGAAATTGAGAAAAATGAACGCTGCGCGCAGCAGAATATATGCAAGATTGAAAAGGGCTCGGAGAAGAGTCGGGCCCTTCTGCGGACCCAACCAGACGCTTCCAGACAAATTCCCGAAAAATCTGTCTCTTCGAGCGCGAAGAGGGAAATAAAACGAGACGCGTGTGTCTCGAGTGTCGGACGCGGCAAATGTGACGCGACGTAACGTGCGTTTGTGCACGCGCGTTGATGCATCTCTCCTGTCGGAAGAAAGAGAGAGAGAGAGAGAGAGCCTATGCCTTCTCTCTCTCTTATACATTCGGCGAGATATCCGAGGATTTTGGGCGGCGAGCCGAGAGCGTAACCCGGCAGTCGCGTAAACGGTAGCTCATCTTTCATGCCTCGATCACGAGCTTTGAAGCAAAAACCAAAACGTCTCCTCGCGGGGGCCCGTGTCGTTTTTCTGGTTGCTATCGTGAGCACCAGTGAATACTTCTGGCTTAAAGAATCAAAATACTTGAGAACAAGAGAAGTGACGCGAATCTCATTTATGCTGCACTGAACCTCATGCAATTATTCGGCTCGATATATTTGCAGGGATTGTGTTTCCATATATATATATATATATACATAAACGTGAGAGTGTGAACTGGCAGAGTTCTCGATACGAGAACTTTTAATTACACCTTCCGATGTTCTTTCTCGTTGATCAAGTCGCATGTGGCAGGTGCGATTCAAGCGGATCGTACCGATTTTAAACTACTCGCCTATGCCTAGTTAAAACTGACATTGCTAATCCAGTCTTGGTGAATATATTAGTATAATCCACCCTATGTCGTTTCATATCTTAACCACATGTTGTAATTACATGAATATTTTAACGCATACACTATATTTTAATTAACATCTGTCAATTTATGCGATTTTTTCTATTTTCATTTATATTTTAAGTATCTGTTATAATTTTAATAATTTTCAACAAAGGAATCTTTTTCGGTCTTTCTGAAACGAGTACGTAAATATCACGTGTATCGTGGAATTTCAAATTTAATCGTTTAACTCAAAAAAATATAATTACTTTGACATTTCATCAAAAATTATTAATCATTAAAACTAAATTTTACTTAAATTATACTTTTGTATTTCGATAAATATATTTATACTTTGTTAGATCGTATTAGAAGTTTGCTTGTTATAAAGATATTAATAAAAACAGATAGGGAGTATTTTCAAAAAGACATTTAAAAAATTGAAACACTTTTAAAACGATCAAAACTCTTGTTCGTGACGTTATGTTTCCTTCAGTAAATGTGTTAAATCTCTCGGATTACCCTGACTGGATGGACCATATCCTTGAGCTTCTAACGATCCCGTGGATACCGCGGATAAGTGGACGCGCGAGGATACATCAGCGAGAGAGCGGGTCGAGAAAACGCGTTGGTATCGATTACCATCCCTCGACGTGATGTCGCGGCAAATCACCGGATATAAAGCTAAAGTATGATGATTGTTGATACCGGCAAAACGCAACGCGAGCTCGCTAATATTCCCCATCGCCGCCGCCTTTCACCTCGCCGGATTCGCTCTCCGGGCTCGTCGTCGAAACGATCCGCGACAAGAAAACCCGCGACGAATGCAGCAGTAAATCCGTAAGCGTGGCTCGGTGTCAGCGACAAAAAAAACTCGTGCTCGCATCTTGTCGCTGTCCCCTCCAACAGGTAGACGTATTACTCCGCGACTTACTGGCGCTTCAAAGCCAGGGTACGGTTTTTTACGAAACTTAAGTGTGGCACTACAGGTGATTTTACATATTACATAAATATTTTAACGCATATACTTATAATTTAATTGACATCTGTCAATTTATGCGACTTTTTTATATTTTTATCTATATTTTAAGTATCTATTATTATTTTAGTAATTTTTAACAAAGGATTTTTTTTTTCAATTTTTCTGAAACAAGTACGTAAAAATCATGTGTATCGTGGAATTTGAAATTTAATCGTTTAACTCGGAAAGTATTATTACCTTGACATTTTATGTAAGAAAAAAAATTGATTTCGAATTGATAAAAAATTATTAATCATTAAAATTAAATTTTTTGACATTTGACAGTATATTTTGTTTGACAGTATAGTCGATTGGAATTAAATTATCTGTATTAAAGAGTATTTGTATTGAAATTAATACAATAACATGTGTTTTTATGACAATTGAAAGGGATTATAAGATGAGCATTTCTCTTGATAAAAATATTGAGCCCAGGTTTATTGCAACATACAAGAATCTTGCTCACGATCGACATTTTACTGCAAAAACCATGATTCAAAAGAATTATGCATTTTGATCCGGCCTTTTCGCTCGACGCGAATCTTTTGCTCCGAATGAAGAAGTCTAGCTACCTGAATCGCGCAGATATTTCGGTTTTGGCGAATAAACCGAGTCAGACGTAGGCTTTTTCAGTCGATTGAGCCGCGATATAATGCGATTTGATCAATCGATTGACCGCTTTCTCACGAAATTGAGAAAAATGAACGCTGCGCGCAGCAGAATATATGCAAGATTGAAAAGGGCTCGGAGAAGAGTCGGGCCCTTCTGCGGACCCAACCAGACGCTTCCAGACAAATTCCCGAAAAATCTGTCTCTTCGAGCGCGAAGAGGGAAATAAAACGAGACGCGTGTGTCTCGAGTGTCGGACGCGGCAAATGTGACGCGACGTAACGTGCGTTTGTGCACGCGCGTTGATGCATCTCTCCTGTCGGAAGAAAGAGAGAGAGAGAGAGAGAGCCTATGCCTTCTCTCTCTCTCTCTCTCTCTCTCTCTCTCTTATACATTCGGCGAGATATCCGAGGATTTTGGGCGGCGAGCCGAGAGCGTAACCCGGCAGTCGCGTAAACGGTAGCTCATCTTTCATGCCTCGATCACGAGCTTTGAAGCAAAAACCAAAACGTCTCCTCGCGGGGGCCCGTGTCGTTTTTCTGGTTGCTATCGTGAGCACCAGTGAATACTTCTGGCTTAAAGAATCAAAATACTTGAGAACAAGAGAAGTGACGCGAATCTCATTTATGCTGCACTGAACCTCATGCAATTATTCGGCTCGATATATTTGCAGGGTGTTTCTCAGGAAATTTTTAGAGATTTCTCTTGCACTTGGAAAAATGCAGGAATTCTCATGGAATTTTATTAGGACTCAGAAAATTTAAAAAAAAAATCTTCTCTTTGATAATTTTGCTCTTATATTGTAAACAGTCGGCAAGCCAAGTAAATTATGTGTTTAAAATATATTATAAATACATATCTATGTGTGTACATATTCTTTATTGTAATTTTTAGTGATAAAAAAATGAAAATTTTATATGCAAGTGAAAAATGCTTATCTTAACGAAAGTTATTAATTTTTTATGATTCAAAAGAATTATGCATTTTGATCCGGCCTTTTCGCTCGACGCGAATCTTTTGCTCCGAATGAAGAAGTCTAGCTACCTGAATCGCGCAGATATTTCGGTTTTGGCGAATAAACCGAGTCAGACGTAGGCTTTTTCAGTCGATTGAGCCGCGATATAATGCGATTTGATCAATCGATTGACCGCTTTCTCACGAAATTGAGAAAAATGAACGCTGCGCGCAGCAGAATATATGCAAGATTGAAAAGGGCTCGGAGAAGAGTCGGGCCCTTCTGCGGACCCAACCAGACGCTTCCAGACAAATTCCCGAAAAATCTGTCTCTTCGAGCGCGAAGAGGGAAATAAAACGAGACGCGTGTGTCTCGAGTGTCGGACGCGGCAAATGTGACGCGACGTAACGTGCGTTTGTGCACGCGCGTTGATGCATCTCTCCTGTCGGAAGAAAGAGAGAAAGAGAGAGAGAGAGAGAGAGCCTATGCCTTCTCTCTCTCTTATACATTCGGCGAGATATCCGAGGATTTTGGGCGGCGAGCCGAGAGCGTAACCCGGCAGTCGCGTAAACGGTAGCTCATCTTTCATGCCTCGATCACGAGCTTTGAAGCAAAAACCAAAACGTCTCCTCGCGGGGGCCCGTGTCGTTTTTCTGGTTGCTATCGTGAGCACCAGTGAATACTTCTGGCTTAAAGAATCAAAATACTTGAGAACAAGAGAAGTGACGCGAATCTCATTTATGCTGCACTGAACCTCATGCAATTATTCGGCTCGATATATTTGCAGGGTGTTTCTCAGGAAATTTTTAGAGATTTCTCTTGCACTTGGAAAAATGCAGGAATTCTCATGGAATTTTATTAGGACTCAGAAAATTTAAAAAAAAAATCTTCTCTTTGATAATTTTGCTCTTATATTGTAAACAGTCGGCAAGCCAAGTAAATTATGTGTTTAAAATATATTATAAATACATATCTATGTGTGTACATATTCTTTATTGTAATTTTTAGTGATAAAAAAATGAAAATTTTATATGCAAGTGAAAAATGCTTATCTTAACGAAAGTTATTAATTTTTTTTAAATATATTTAAAAATCTAGCACTTGAAACTATTAGAAAACGCAAACAATAAAAAAAAAAACAATAAAAAACTTATTTTAGAAAGTTGTACCAAAGAATTTTAACAATATTTTCTTTATCTAAAATTTTGAACAAAAATACTTGGAGGATCAAAGAATTTTCAGAGAATTTTTTTACAAGATTTGAGTAGAGACACCCAGATTTATTTTTGAGGCAAACAATCAGGAAGAAATATACAAATTATTTTATATGTGGTTTGTATGATTAAATATCATTTAATTATTGAATAATTACACTGAGAGATCCTTCATTGTAAGATATTATTACTATGTTTGATGCGAAATTGATCTTAAGGTGTAGACTGTTATATTAAATGACGATCAAAACTAAGCGCTCTTTCTTCACATCGTGGGTAATTTCCTTTCGTATTTTCTCATCGTTAATCGAGTCGCGGGACATTACGGATAGATTGTAACAACACGGGATTGCAAATGGCACACACGTACGATACGTGCATACTGCGGCGGCTTCGAGCTCCGAGCAATTTGGGAAAGCGCAATGTGTATAATTTAATTCCGTGCAAACCATAGCCTTGTTATGTACATTATGTCGTACCACGTACGCGCGTATACATGCTGATGAGTCAGAGTGAATCATATTGGCGATCAATTTTATAGCCGTATACTCGCCATATATACATACATACAGAGAACGTGCATAAAGCGCGATGCATTATTGCATTTAAGGTACGTCTCGATCATCTGATTATTTAATCATTTGTGTATTTAATTAGATACTTAATTAAACATTTCTATCAATAAATTTTTTTATATCTAAATAATCAATTTTTTGAATAGAAAAATATATTACTTACGGTATTATTTCTTATAATTTTTTGAATAACGATATAATAATGATAATAATTGGATACTAAAAAATAGAAAACTTTATTGCAGAATTATTTAGAAATTATTTTTATTTAACATCTTGATCATCAATGTTTCAAAATTAACTTTGTATCCTATGCCTTAATCGTGTTGTTTGCCCGGTATCGTCTTTCACACAAATTCACACGGGAGATATTAAAACGGGTTACAATAACACGACCATCGCCCTTTCCCTTCTTCGCCTACCGGCATCACTTTTCGAGAGTTAATGTCGGCGATATTTCACGCGCAGGATCCCCGCAATAGGCGTGTAAAATGATTTGCTGTAAATCTATCGTCTACCCGAGCGCGCCACCACCTCCGCGAGACGCGCACCTGGCGCTATCTCACAGTATCTTTCAGTTTTGTACGTCTAAGGGTAAAAGGGGGAGGGGGAGGGGGATGAAATTATATTCTCTCCTTTATATTTGAAAGGGCACAGCTGTGTGAACATCGTGTTTCTTCACGCGGCGTCTGCTTTCCGCTCTAGCGTGCCAAAAATGTATACGACTTCTAACTTCGTCCGTCGAATAGAAAGAGAGAGAGAGAGAGAGAGAGAGAGAGAGAGAGAGAGAGAGAGAGAACAACGTAAAACTGGGGTGGTAAAAGAGAGAAGAGATAGAGAGAGGGAGGAGTGAGAGATTTTGTTACTGAAACTTAACGCGAGAGACGGGAAAGAATGGAAATTGCGAAATAGAGAACTGGAGCGGCTGCGCCCATTTATGCGTGATTGTTTTGTGAATGAAGGATTTACTCACGGCGTTACGGGATAATTTTCACTAGATAACGAGTTTACGTCAAAGAGAAGTCCTTGCCAGAAGTATAGCTATAGCAATGTTACAAGGCACGATCATACTCGCGCGCAAAAATTGTAAATGTAATATCGATTATTTCAAAAAAATGTTTACAAATTTCGAAATAAAAATATATCACGTTTTTTTCATAATTGTAGAAATTTTATATCAAATGTTTATTTTTATAAATATTTTATTGCACAAATTTTTAAATTTTTAAAATCCTAGAGAGAGATTAAAATTTTCAATTATCTGAAAATTAGATGCAGGTAATTGGCAAACGTTGCGTCACAATTAATTTATATTTAATTATAGTATTATACTTTTATTATTATACTTTTATTAAAATATTATACTTTTAATAAAAATATATAAATATGTATTACTTGCTGACACGATTAGTCTCTATTATTAGTCTCTTCGATTATCATAGATATTATCAACAAACATGAAGATATATCTACTTAGCAATCTGTGAGCTGCTTTTTATTAACGAAGATACTTTCCGAGAATTACTCTTTCCTGTTTACGGTGTCCAACGACGATCGTCATCGCGATCGCAATAAAGCGATTATTCGCGTCACCGGCACGGCCGCAGGTAGATGAACCGTCCGGCGATCGCTACAGGTCGTTTCACGGTGATTTCCGAGTACAAGCCGGTCGAGAGAGAGAGGGCCATTGGCGGGCTGAAAGACGATCACCGTCATCGGTGCCCCGCTGAGAGAGGAGCCGGACCCCTCGCGTTACCTAGAGGCCTTCATTAAACTGACACTGATGGCGAATCGGTGGTACGAATCACGTAATCCCCGACCGCTGTATAGATCTCTCTCTCCTCCATTTGGCAGATCGAGGGCCCCGGTCTCTTTCGCATTTCTCTTCATCTCGATTCCTCGCTTTGCGTGACGGCGGCGCCTCGCCGTCGTTTTCACTCGAGGCGCAACCTTTAATAAAAGGGTTCTTACGAGCATAGTCTCTCCCTCTCTCTCTCTTCCCATAGCTCTATTTCCTCCTCCTCTACCTCTTCGGAATCGTCCAACTCCTGTGCCTCCTTGAAGAAGCGACTCTCCGCTAACATCCGCTCGTTTTCTCGGCGCCACGGAGATAACTGACCAACAGTGCCTCGCTCCTCCGTTGAAAATCTAATGACGGAAATAATGGATAAATGGATAGACGGACGGATGATTAAGCGGTTGGATGGATGGGGCGGGTATATGCGGGTCAATCCCCGCGTGTGTATTTTTCGTGAATCGTGTGCGCGTGTATGTGTGAATGATTGTTCGAAAGCAATCACGCAGTCTCATATTCGTCTAATATAAGCGTGGATATCACCTGACTTGGCTCGGCAGTCCGACTGTTCGATATCAATTCGTAGTGAAGAATAAGCGATTCGATGTGCCAGCTGCGTGGATTGGTAAAAGTCGCCGACCCCCGTGACTCGTTAGTCATTCAACAGTGATGATGATGATGATGATGATGATGAAACTCCTACTTAACGTAATTCTTTATTGGATCTAGAGATGTCTTGGATCTTGACGCCGGCCTTTGATATTCGCCGACGTATTGAAATAGAACTTGTGGCAGCTGGTACGGTCATCGTAAAACGATCGCGTTGAAACTTGCAATAAAGGCATAAATTTTAGGAAAGTATTCTATTTTTAATATAATGTAGAAAAACAATCTTTCTGAAAATCTATTCTCGAAACAAATATTGCATAAAAATCGCTATAATTGTTTTTAATCGTTACTACTATAGCGTGCCTTAATTATCGTAAATGATATATAATTGTACAAGAAATTATTATTCCTACTACCAAGTTTCACGACACGAATATGCATCGGCATGCATAAAATTCGCGAAATTTAAGGTTTGAAGCCTGGAAAAACGTCGGGAATGAACTGTGAGAAATGGTAGTCTAAAATTCGCGGCGTTCTATAAAAGTCTCGATGCACGAACTATACTACGTATTAGAGAAATTTAAATATTCTCTTTTGGAAGAATATATATACACACACACATATACGGGAATTAAGAGAGGAGAGAGGAAAGCGAAAGAATGAGAAAAATGCAACGTTAATTTGACTATTATTATTACAGGGAATTCTGAATACTCGTAAAATAAAAATAATATATACACACACATATACGGAAATTAGGAGAGGAGAGAGGAAAGCGAAAGAATGAGAAAAATGCAACGTTAATTTGACTATTATTATTACAGGGAATTCTGAATACTCGTAAAATAAAAATAATTTACACAGAAAATCACGATATTTGAAAGAAAATTTAAATTTGGGATCCACTTATTTGGTATAAAATTTGCATGAAATTAATAATTCTTAAAACGATATTGCTATATGTATTTTTTGTTGTATAAATCCTTGAACTATAATGTGTCATATCTTATATATTCTATCACAATTATATTATTCCTGAATTTTTAATTAAAATTATTTGATTATTCTAAATTTTGTCTTTATAGTTCTAACATGCATAATATATTATTTTAGTAAGGTTTTTAAGCGTGAATTTTGAGATGGCCATAAAACTGAAAAGAGTTATGATAAAACAATTTTATACGACTCTTAAACTTTATCACTCGACCTCGAAAAGCATTTTTTATGGAAATACCATCGATGCTCGCGCGATCATGACAAGGATAAGTTGCTCTGTGCCAGTCCGAAAAGCCGGGGTGAAAAGGTTTAGGAAAAAAACGGAAGGAGGGAGAAATGTTTCGATAAAGATAAGGGAGGAACGCGTGATTTGAATATATGTTGTATTTATACAGCGTTGATTTAGTAATTTTTTTTTTTTATGTCTGAGAAGGAAAAAAATAACACTAGCAATAGAAGAGTATAAATATTACATTGTGTTAACTAATAAATGTTCAATCAATGAATTCTGAAATATTGCCAGTTGAAAAAGTTTATAAGGAAAAATGTAGTATGATATATTTCTGTCATAAAAATTAATCACATTATATTTCATTCACACTAAACTTAAACGAATTCATGATAATTCATGTACTTTTATTAGATTTTATTGTATGTAATAATTACACTTGAATTATCGAGTCGAGAAACGAAGAAAGTAATAAATTATTATACATACGTACTATTTTTGAGAAATTTGATAAGAAAAATAATTTTGACAATTCTTATAAAAGCACCGAATTTTTGATCAAAACGACATTAAGGTTGATTCGAGCTTGATCGGTAGGTCTGACAGAAAAAAAAGCAAAGGGAGCAAACATGGCGGCGAAGGAGAGCGAACGAAGGGTGGATCAATGATAGATATAAAAAAGGGTCGAGAAACTCATGGTTTGCGTATATGCTAATATCGGGCGCTCTGATTGGGGACGATAAACAAAGCAATTATAGCGAAAAAGGGCGGGATCTCGTAGGTGCGGCGAGACCGGTGGTGCCTGCTCCCGCGACAAGGACAAAGTATCCCGAATAAAAACATTTTGAATTAATTGGGCCAAATGACTTCTCTGGCTAATAATGGCAGTGATAACCAACCATCATGGCGCGGTAGCGCGGACCCGCTGAGAGAGTGATGTACGACTTAATGTGTTAGTACGTAAAATGGGTGTTTGCCTCGCGAGTTGACCGCTCATTGTATACGGCGACAGAGCGGAGAAAAGGCAGCCACGCGATACACGGAGAATTAAATCTTCGAGCGCTAAATATAATTTAAAGCGCTTAGAACGGAAGTCGTTCAGATATTGCGAAAAAAAATTAGATGTTAGATGTTATTCTTGTATATAAATAAAAATTGAAAATTAATAAATTGAGAAAAAAATTGACAGTGTAAAAATATTTCGTTCTAATCATAATATTAATAGATGTTAAACATTTAATATTTTTTTTTTATATAAGAAAAATATTAAATTTATTTGATATAAAATTTGCATGAAATTAAAATGATATTGCTATATTTATTTTTTGTTGTATAATTCCTTGAAATACAATGTATTATATTTTATATTAAAAAGGTTCGTGTTTTATGGAGTTTTATCTCTAATGTTTTCTTCCGGATTATGTTTTTACATTGTCGAGAATTCCTTCAAGATACAATTTTATACATAAAATAAATGATAAATATTGCAATAATTGCTGTAACATTATAGATTATCAGAATATTCGCGATAAAGAAGAAATTCAATTACAACATATAAGAATCAATTAAATGCGGATTCAAACGCAGATTAAAAAATATATGCAATATAAAAATAAAAAAAGATACATAGATGTAAATAGAATTAATAGGGCAATTGTGCGCGCGCGCTGTTTTAACGACGCGATGTTTCATCTTAAAGCTATTCTACGATCTATAATATAAGCCGTTGCCGTTTGCGCTATGTGTCTTCTAATCTGATAATCTTTTTGCAAACATCCTGATATCATCGAATTCTACATAATTCAGGGTTCTTTGTTTTTCGCAAATCATGTTGTTTCATCATATCTACGTGGCTGGCGCACTTTTTGCGCCTTCCACTTCCATGCATCATAATTATATCCCTTAATTAATTGAAGACGGCGCTCTTTTTATATGTTAATAATTTATCGTCTCGTCAGATAATGCTGCTCACAATTAACGCAGTGCGCATCGTATCTTTAAATCGTATAAAAAGAAAAATCGAATTTAGCTTCCGACAGTTTTCTAACCGATAATTACAGATTTGATGTGTTGATAAGATATAAGGTGCAGTTATTATATATGTAGATAAATTAATAAATTTGACTATATAGTATATATATAGTTTTTTATATAACTTATATATAATTTTTTTAGTTTTATATTTTTAAACACGATATCAACCCGCTTTAAAATTTTATTTCTTTGTAAATATAATTAAAAGGTATAGTCTAAAAAATATTTTTATGTTTTAATGTTTAATGCGCTAGAATCTATTATCTTTACTTATATCTTGAAGATAGAATGTATATATTTTTAAGAGGCAGCCAGTAGGTAGGGTTTAATTCAATAGTGTACTGGTCTCGAAACCACCGTTACTCGGAGGACCGAATCTAAATTAAGGGTCGATAAAGGTAACGGGTAACGAGGGGCCGGGGGACGGCTAGATTTTATCGGAACGTTTCATCGAACTCGCGACGCGCGCGGAAACAAGCTAGCTCCGCGGTGGCGGTGGCGGTGGCGGCGGCAACGGCACGCCAATCAGCATTAGCAGAAATGTATTCATGCCACGAAATCATTTAATGCCCCTAATGAAATGCGCTGGTAATTATGGAGTGCGCCGGGAGTCATTCATATTGCATGAGTGCTCCGGAGAAGGCGACGGCCACCACCGCGAGGTGATGCATGCCGTTCGCGCGCTCTGTCGTTACATCGAAACACGTGTTGCGAATTTCTAATGACGCCGACGGCGAGAGATGTCACGAATTATTCTTCGCCGCGCCTCATCGAAACCGTGGCGATTAGGTGAGGAAAGGGGGGAGGGGCGCTGGCCCTTGATCGTGCGTCGGGATGACATACAGTGATGTTTTAAGCCGCGCTCGATTAGCGATCTCGTCGATCAGCAGCAAGTCCGGTTGGTATCGCATGCGGCTAAACTGCGTTAAACGCGTAAGTGGCCACGGCATTAAACGGAGGCGGTAATGATATATCGTTATCGATCGATAAGATACGGAAGATCGATGTCTCGTTGGAGGAACTCATCTCGTATTCTCGACAAATATTTTTAATTACTTTATTTGTTTATTTAAACTTGCGTCAATTTAATGCGTAATTAATTTACTTAAATATCGATTTATTTAATTATTATACTATAAACGCGAAAAAAATCTGTTTTTATCTAAATGGGATCAAAGTAAGGATTAAACAATGACATCTAATAAATTAACGCGATTTTAACACCTTAAGCCGGTAGCCGGTCAAAGGGTTAAAGACTGTCATTAATATCAATCGGGGCTCTCTCGATTGATCCCGAGCTAAGCCGCGAGTGTGTGCGATAGGTATCTCTCGCCTCGACGATCCAGGGGAACGATTTATAGATCTCACCGTCGCGGCTCGTCTAGCGGTGGAACCGACGGTTAAAAATGGTTTCGACCCCTGTCATTGGGACTATATTTCTTGGGAATTCCCCTTTCCATATTCGACCGACACGTGGCACCGCGTGGCTCAGCTGACTTCACCGCAGTCCCGTAATTTACCGCTTGCTGGAAACTTATAAGACCCACACACCCGAGGTCTAGCTTGTCGGAACTAGTCTATTCGTTCACTACAAAGAGGAAGAGAGAGATAGATAGAGAGAGATCGTTGTCCCTAGGATTTTGATTGAAAGGATTTATATAGCTCGATTAAACAAAGAAAAAATATATAAGATTGAAAGATGTATTTTAGCTTCAATTAATTTGCTGGTTTAATTTGACTTTATATATGAACAAGTTTTTATTATTGTTCGAATACTGTATTTAAATCAAAAATTCGATAACACAATTCCTTTTATTTTACTGCACAGGAATTAATAAATATACCTTCGAGAAAAAAACACATAAATTTAGCTAAATTCTTTTGACAAGTATTTGTCATAAATTTAATTAAAGAAATTTTCAGTGAATAATTTTAATATAATCAGAGCGAAAAAATAACTCTGATACTGACATACGAAATATTTACAACCCCAAGGAACCGAGGAACGTATTGCAAATTTATCGAACCAATTGTAATTACATCTAAGAAACGTAGACTGATATGTTTATTTGCTGACGCAGATCGATTTTCAGGACGAAACCCATTCCAGAAGTTTACGATTAGAGAGCAATTGACTGGTAGAGTTAACCTGGGACGTGGGCCGGGGGCGAACTTTCTCGGTGGCAGACTTTATCGATCTCCCGTGGCCTCAAACGACCACCCTGGTACCTTCTTCTTCCTTCTACGCCGACAATAAACCTAGTGGCGTGTTCGCTGTACTTTCCTTCTTACCTTCAATTCTTCTTAAATGTACGATCGGAATCTCCTTCGGTTCTCTCTCGCCGTTTTTTCCAATTCGTTATTTATCAGAGATAAATACTGATATTAAGCACACACATATATTTAATATAAGTATTTATTAAAACATTTATTTTACATATTTTTTTAAGCTTGCACTTTTTATTTGAATTCGAATATCACATAAAACTTGTTATTAGTGAATTACATGGAAAAAAACATCAGAGAAATAAAAAACTATAAGTAGATGAGAATAAATAAATTTTCAAAATTTTCTCTTTATTTTTTTCTAATATTATACAAGATTAATTTTACGGTCTTTTCGTTAGCCTCGACAAGTTTGTGAATAAAATACGAGGCATACAAATAATTTTCGCATTCTTCTTATTAAATCGACAATGTCGACGGCATGTCCATCAGACATTATTCATCCTATTACACGACGAAAGCCCACATACGCATTTGTCAGACACCCGCTATTATATCGTCTAGGCATACGATAATATAATACCTTGAAATTATATGACGCGCTCATTCGATATAAATGGCACGACCGAGATTCCACGAAAAAGCTTGCAGAGGCTTTCTCCGACTTTTACAGCGACGCGCATAAATGAGCAATTAATCGAACGGTACTCCAAACAGGCTGGTACAGTTTGAAATGTTTCCAGGAACCGCATGATTAAATAGGCATGATTAAAATGAAAGTACATAACTCAGTTTTAACTGCATTCTGCAGAATTATATTTGCGGTTTTTGTTATATTCTTCTTATCATCAATGTAAAGTCATATACAGAATCAATGTGTGTCTTAGATATTAAAATATATTTTTTGATTGCAGATTATTTATCGATTTTTTTTTATATTTTCTACATTTTTTCTAAATTTTGTATAATTTAAAATTTTTTTAAGAATACGATTTCTATTCTCGAGGCACATTTGGAGATTTTTATTGCGCTACAAAATATAATATAATATTTTCCTTTAATTTACTTATCACATTACTTTCAGTTCATTTAATTACATATGTTATATTATTTTTTGCTTTTATATAATAAAAAAACACATGTGATTATATATGGCTTAAACGTATATATTTACTGATTTATCAAAAGTTTATTCTCATTAAATGAAATGAAAATGGTTATATGGGTGACTCATTTCAGTTTAATTAATACAAGCTAGCATCCAATTTATGTCCCGAAATACAGAGTTCTTCTTCAACGAATGATTTAAATCGTTTTTGATAATTTCTCAAAAAGACGAAGATCTTTTAATATCGTTCTAACGAGTCTAAAGAAAAGTTTATTTTTACATACACGATAAAATATAAGGCATATTGTAATACATGTATAATACACAGATAAGATGCAACGGTAATAACTTAACGTTGCTAAAAATCAATATATACAACATACATTGAGAGCATGTTCCGTATGCTTGCTGCTTTTGCGAAGGACGACCCTTCGGCCGCCCCCGTTGTGAGAACAGGTCATAAACGCGCGGCGATACTAAGATAAGTCGAAGAGAGTCGGGCCGAGCCGCTCGGAGAAGCGCCCAAGGAAAATCGATACATCGGGAGGAGGTACGATTACGCGAGTGACTCAGGCGGTTTCCGGTGGACGCCATGATGGATTTAAGTACTTCCGCTCGGAGGCGCGTGCGCCGCCCTGTCGTGTCCTGTGCAGAATTGTCGAGATTACTCTCCCTTTCTCTCGCTTTTTCTCTCTCTCTCTTCCTCACCTCTATCTCTTTCTCTCTCTCTCTCACTCGCCTTGTCTGTACGCGCCCAGATCCGATGTCGACGTAAGTGCGATATTAGAGAGTAAATTTACCTCGCTGAGGTGGGAGAGAGAGAAGATGGACGAGTTAGATAAGGAGACGGGGCAGACGCAGGATGCGGTAAAGAGAGGTCATCTGCATAATGATGAGGCCGAGTTTGTGGATGCCGTCATTTATTCCGAAGCATCGTTATGCATCTATTTCGGGGTCTACTGCGAATCCACGGAAAGTGATTTTCACCCGATGATCGCCCCGGGCACTTTTGCCTCTTTACATTTAAAGGCGCTTATATCAAAGTCTCGATATAATCCGTTCAATGCAAGTAAAATAAAATTACGTGAAAAATTATATTAGTAATTTAAAATCGAAAAAAAAATATATAAAACTCCGTCAATTTTAGTAGTGAACATTGTTATCAAGTAATTTATTTTTGATATCGTTTCATTAGCATAACTCTAATAATACTACAATTACTATCCAAGAATCTTAGAAAATTTCCAGAATATTTCCTCGACGAAAATTAACCATCCAGTGGACTTTTTGAAAAGTCGGCGTATAACATTTCGTCTAAAATTCCCTCGTCGAAATATCAGTTTTAAACACAGTGATGGACGATCACGCGAGCAAAAGGAAGCGAGGCGGCTTCAAATTGTAAATCGATGCTCATCTTAAACCCTGAAAAATGCGCCAGAATCGTCTCGAATTTCCGAATCTCGATAAGAGAGTACCACGAATTGCCAAAGATTTCGCGGACATTTGTACGCGGCCTAAGAGGAAAGAGAAGGACAGAGTAGGACCACTCGTTTTATTTTCACTCTTGGCGAATTTAACACCGATAATCCACCGGTACAACAGGCAAACGATGAGATATCCCGCAACATCGTTAATTAAAGACTCCGCGATTGAAATACATTGTGTGGAAATAAATCCAGTCGGAAAATATTGAAAGAAAATAATTTTAATACACTTCGATTAAAGTAGGAGAAACAAAATAAGAAACGCTATGCATAATGATAGAGAGCATGATAAAAAATAGTGGCGAAATAAATAAGTCATTTATACTGAATGGCAAAAGAGAAATATGTTTGTCGACATATCGTTAATCGAGCGTTTAAAAAGAGCTCGATCTAATAATTAGGTTACATTTAAAGTTCAATTACGGCACCTGCGATATTAATCCGCAAGTGGTAGCTATCTGACCGCGATGTTCCGCGAGAAGTTTAGTTTTGTAATAGTTCAACGATACGACATAATTATAGCCTATCGTAGAGAAAAAGAGCAAGTGCGTTTCCCGTTTCCTTCGTAATAACTGGCGACTGACGATAAATGCTGTTACCTATGGCGCCTACGATGGCTTCATGGTGGTCCTCGCGATATTATTTTACATCTCCTTCGAACGGGATTGTTTCATAGCGTTAACATCGATAGATCGATTCTCGGTTTCGTTTACAAAAATTTTACATTGTTGTACGATTTATCGTTACAGCTTTATATCTGAACCAGACACAATTTTTCTGTAGAATAATCGATCTGAATCATTAATGTTGCAATGCATGCTAATTTATTTCAAAACTGAAAAAAAAATATATTAATATTTCAAAATTGCATTAAAAAGAAAACATGACATTTTCCAAAAAATTGATTCTTTTATGTACGATTTTTTTATTTCTCTTTTCTTTTTTTTTCTTTTTTTTTTTTTTGGAAGAAAAATAATCAGAAGAATTTGGTATAAATATATATACATATATTATTTTTAATTGGTATAATTCTTGTTGAGAGTTTCGTTCATTAATCTTAATGTTAAATAAAAGCCGCGAGAGATACAATCATTTGGCGAACAGCTCACCGGAACGAAATACGATGTACGTCCTGACGCGGCGAAATCGCCGGGGATCAAAATACTGGCTGGCTCCTCGGACACCGGAAAGTTAGATCTCGTTGGAATACATCACGCGAAATTTTCCCCCCTGTAATGGGGCGGGGGGACGTTAAACGGGGGATTCGCGATCGCGCCGGACATGGACATGCCACCTACGACGGGGTGGTCCGGAGGAGAGCGGGCGATATTACCTTACACCTTCTTCGGATATATACGCGCCGACCAATACGCATCAACTGCACGGCACGCCGTCGTAAATACGTGCCCAAAGACATAGGGGCTCGTTATTATGATGCTAATGAGCGGTCCAAGCGCGGTGGAATCCACGCTTGGCGCCGACGACGATGGAGAGATTCGCGCGAAGTAGAATGTACAGGTATCTGTATAAATTGAATAGCTAATGAATTTGGATATTTAGAATCTATCAATTTACAAGGTGCAATTGAATTAGAGTGGGCAAAAAATTGCAGGCGTATTTAATTTGCAATGGATCTTTTTTCAGCAAAACTTCACTAATTTTTTCTTTTTTTTTTCTCAGAGAATTATTATTTTCCAATACTAAATATCTTGTTAACTAGATCTCAATATATTTTATATAAAAATAGTATCAATTAAAGTCTATTTAAAATATATAAAAAATAAAGTTTTAAGTCTTGCTGTGATTCTCGAAAAACATTTTAAGAATTATACAAATGATAAACTTTATGCGACACTGTTGGGGAAAAAATTATAATAGTATAAAAATGAGATATATTAATTATGAATTTCATAATTTCTCTCTTCCTCTCTCATAAGGATGATTTGTTTGCTAAGAAAAAAATTATTGTAAATTTATTTAATACAACTTATAAATAAAAATTACGGTGTAGCTGAAAAAAAAACTATATAATGGTTTTCTAATGTTTGAGCGTTAAATGAATTATTAGATTCATTATTTTTTTATTTCTCTCTTGAGATACGTATGCTATATCAATCACGATTACAATCAGTAATACAGGATAGAACATCTGTTACGCTTATTTTATGATTACAACTCAGTGTTGCATTTCTCTTCCTGAAGCGATAAGTGTAAATACTAGTTTAGCTACGAATTTAACATCTTAATTGGGGTAGTTCTCGGAGTGTGCAAACATATAACACGGCCGAATCGAGCACAATGGTAATTATATGGAACGCGAGCCTCGCTTAATTATTACATCGCGCTACATCCGAACATCTCTCGCGTTACTTCTAACCTGATCGTTATAAATAATAAGTTAATTTTTAATTAATTTTAGACCATACATTTTTTAATGATTAATCTTAAATTGTTCACGTCGAATCAAAAATGCAGGAGGATAGCGTAGCGTTATCAGCGACACGTTCTCTTCTATCGCGACCGGCAGGATCATATCCCTTACACCGGATTTCACGCTTTTGAGAAGATTTACGAATTAACCGCCTTGTTATTTACGGCGAAACCGAACACCGCGCGCATATTCGACATCGGATACCATAAGTGGATTAATCGTGCACGTACATACCGAGAGATTTCAAGCGAGAACCAGCTCGCCGATCCCGTGGAATACAGCCTGCGAATGGCAAATTAGCCGATTTTCTCGCGCGCGGCTCTTACTCTCTCGGTAATCTTGATAAATGAAATGTTTACATTGAACTAACGGGGAAAGATGCATGAAGCAGCGCATTCCGTTGTAACAAATATCTCTTCGAAATATCTAGAGAATTATATTATAAAGAGTATAATTTTCCCTCCCTTTTAATTACAGACATATAATAGAAGTATAATATAAACTTTGCTGAACATCTCTAATAATTACCAATATTAAGAATTATTTATTATTTAATTAATAGAACTCTATAACCATCAGTATCATTAAACCAAATATTTTTTTTTTTCGTCCATTTTTTATGAACAAAGAAATAATTTCGATAGAAGTAAGGTGATAATCTCGCTCGCGAGTTGAGTATCAGCTGTAGAATTATCGCAATCTTAAACGAGCGCCGTGCCAGGTTGACGGGAAGGAGAAAAGCAAACTTTTGCCGAGGTCGGGGCCACGCCTTCTTGCGCGATTGAACCAAGTTATATAAGATCTCGTATCGATATTCTCCCGGTGTACTCGAGGCGCATCGCTCGCTCATTAAACGCGGAGCATCTCTTCGCGACGCCGGCAGCTGCTCCGGCTTGCTCTCGCACATCGGCACCAGCGTTCAGCTGTTGAATTCGGCGCAAAGTCCGCGGTATCCATTACCCGTTATTAACCCCGTATATAGATACGCAACCGCGTCTCGGTAGTCGAAGGTAATTACAATCCGTCGCGATAATTATGGTTTTCAATGAGACAGACGGACGCCTTAATCTGCATCGAAGAATCTGGGACGGTATTATTATTGCCGTATCGAATCTTGACGCTTTCATATCTACGAAGGAGTCGTTGATGAAATTCATACGCCCGTGTGCTCTCCTTAACAAGACGCGCGCGCGCGGACGATACGCTGATTATATTCTTACGAAAGACGACGCGATAATGCGCTTTCGCTCCCGCTGTTTACTGTGTTGCAGTTTATAATGAATGCTGCTTCCCTTTCGACGTGCAACGTCAAGACGGACGATGTTGAGGCAAATCTAACAAGGTAGATAGACACCGAGCGAAACACATTAGAAATGCATTTTTTATTCTTTTTAATTTTTAACGTTATACTTGCATTATCGTTACGCGTTTCTTATCACGGTTACATGCAAACGTTTCCTGTTTACTTCAATCTTGCCTTTTATGTTATGAAGTTTGTGAAGTCCGATGGAAAATTAATTCGTTTCTATATTGGATATGGGCATTTATTGAAACCAACCATTAAAATATAGCGCTTTAATTAACGATGTTGTGAGATACATTTTTAAAATTTTGAAAAAAAATATCGAAGGATGACTTCTTATTTTATTAATATTAAAAGAACAATTACGTATATATACATATATTTAAAAAGATAGAGTCTTCTCTAAATTATTTTTTCAATACAGCTGTATAGTTTAATCAAAATAATTTATTATTTAACAAATTTTAATCATTTATTTAATAATTATAATAATTTTTATTAATTTTAATAATTTTAATAATTTATTATATCTTTTAGATATTCTTCTTATATTATATCTCGAATAATAAATGATCGGATCTCTTTTCTCTGCCATGGGTGACGCGATACGTCGCCATTACACGAGATTACATCGGCGAACATTAGGAAGCGGCGCGACAATGCAAAGGAAGGAAAAATTCCGGCCGGGAGAACCGCATTAATTAATGAAATTTTAAGTTTGAGTGATACCGCGGGTCTCCGGGCTTCCGCCTCGGCTGGCTAATTACGGCTCGATTTAGCCTCGCGATAAGTCGCAACCCCTGGCCGCGCACGAATAACCACGGACGCGACCGTAAGCCTAAGGGCAACGCGAGGGATAACGATTACCCTGTGCGAATCTTGCTCTTTCGAGACTGCCATAAAGCGAGTGCGCAAAGGCCGAGCGTTATATCTGCCCTGCTCTTCCCCACCTTTATCGCGCAAAATTTTATTTTGAAAGAAAATTATATTTTCTATTTTTAATCTTAATTTAAAATAATTTCCTGTATTTTTAGACAATATTTGTCAAATATCGCTATTTAAATACAGGAAATGGAAACGGCATTTGACTGCTGAATATTCAGTGTTAAAGAAAAAAACATCTGAAAGCCGTAATAAATCATCAGCCTTTCAAATTAATTCGTAACTGAAAGATTGCGTTAATTTGGAAATACTCTGTAGAAATTGACGCGAACTGTATGAGAGAAAAATGAGAGGACGCTTAAATGTTTATTATACGCACCGCTGGGAGCGCTTTCTCTATTTAACGAAAACATCTGCTCTTGAGTGGTGCAGATGGTTGTAAAGTACTTAAGCATTCGCCATTTCGGGCCATTTCGGGCTGAGGGCGTTTCGGTTTCGCTGCGCCGACTTTGCACAATAAAGCCGTGATATAGTTTTACACACTGTCGTAAATAATAATTAGCGCGTGCGCTGTTAAAATGATCCACGGTTCTTCTCTATCTCAGCGTATGACCAATAAATAATTCGTCGAGATTAATTTCTCGCATCGCTCGTCGACCATACTTGACAAGAAATAATAATCGCTCGCGAAAAGCGGGATACGGTTGGTTTAATTTAATGCCACGGATTATAAGGTCTGCGTGATTTAATTCGCTTTTAATCACGATAAATCATTGGGATCACTAATTTTATTGTGATATAAATGCGAAATTTATCATAATTTAAGAAATGTCATCCGCTTTCCCGCGTACACGAAACAGAATGTAAGAATTAATTTGTCATATGATAAACATTTTCTTTAATGATTTATTGAATAGCATATATTTTTTTAAATTTATGTATGTGAATAAATTTTTAAATAATATAAATTAAATAAATAATATAAAATTGAATAAATAATATAAATTGAATAAATTTTTAAATAAAAATATTGCGCTTGAAAAGACTTAGTATTTATAATACGCTACTGTTATACATAACATCATGATATTTAAAAACACAATATTTTTTAATTAAATTAAGCATGGATATCATAATCTAACGAGATTCTCTGTTTTAGCAGATACATACAAAAGATTTATGTTTTTTTTTTGTATTTCAAAATATTTCTCGCGGTTTAATGAATTTTCATAAACACATGGCCTCTCTCGCGATTAATTGCGAATTTAACACCTTCGTTAAGCCGACGGTGTTAAACAAATGACGATCGGAAAAAAGACAATATTAATTGGTATAAGCGAGACATATTTACGAGAACACAGCGGTGATTCGCAATCGCGTAATTAACTACAAAGTCATACCGACCAGCTGACCCGTTGAATTATCGGCACTACTTGTTAATGTCAGTGGGTGGTTCGGTGCGGTGGTTTTTTACGTTTATTTGCATTTCCATACGGCCGGAGTCGGGAGAAGGCCTTCATTTATGCCCGCGAACCGCGGGTTATCGCGAATGACAGAATAGAAAAAAGGAAATTACGGTTATATATACATATATATATGGCGGTCCCGGAGCTAATTTGAATTCGGAGGCCTCCGAGCCTCTCTTTCTCTCTCTCTCTCTCTAAGATCTCGTATCGATATTCTCCCGGTGTACTCGAGGCGCATCGCTCGCTCACATTAAACGCGGAGCATCTCTTCGCGACGCCGGCAGCTGCCCCGGCTTGCTCTCGCACATCGGCACCAGCGTTCAGCTGTTGAATTCGGCGCAAAGTCCGCGGTATCCATTACCCGTTATTAACCCCGTATATAGATACGCAACCGCGTCTCGGTAGTCGAAGGTAATTACAATCCGTCGCGATAATTATGGTTTTCAATGAGACAGACGGACGCCTTAATCTGCATCGAAGAATCTGGGACGGTATTATTATTGCCGTATCGAATCTTGACGCTTTCATATCTACGAAGGAGTCGTTGATGAAATTCATACGCCCGTGTGCTCTCCTTAACAAGACGCGCGCGCGCGGACGATACGCTGATTATATTCTTACGAAAGACGACGCGATAATGCGCTTTCGCTCCCGCTGTTTACTGTGTTGCAGTTTATAATGAATGCTGCTTCCCTTTCGACGTGCAACGTCAAGACGGACGATGTTGAGGCAAATCTAACAAGGTAGATAGACACCGAGCGAAACACATTAGAAATGCATTTTTTATTCTTTTTAATTTTTAACGTTATACTTGCATTATCGTTACGCGTTTCTTATCACGGTTACATGCAAACGTTTCCTGTTTACTTCAATCTTGCCTTTTATGTTATGAAGTTTGTGAAGTCCGATGGAAAATTAATTCGTTTCTATATTGGATATGGGCATTTATTGAAACCAACCATTAAAATATAGCGCTTTAATTAACGATGTTGTGAGATACATTTTTAAAATTTTGAAAAAAAATATCGAAGGATGACTTCTTATTTTATTAATATTAAAAGAACAATTACGTATATATACATATATTTAAAAAGATAGAGTCTTCTCTAAATTATTTTTTCAATACAGCTGTATAGTTTAATCAAAATAATTTATTATTTAACCAATTTTAATCATTTATTTAATAATTATAATAATTTTTATTAATTTTAATAATTTTAATAATTTATTATATCTTTTAGATATTCTTCTTATATTATATCTCGAATAATAAATGATCGGATCTCTTTTCTCTGCCATGGGTGACGCGATACGTCGCCATTACACGAGATTACATCAGCGAACATTAGGAAGCGGCGCGACAATGCAAAGGAAGGAAAAATTCCGGCCGGGAGAACCGCATTAATTAATGAAATTTTAAGTTTGAGTGATACCGCGGGTCTCCGGGCTTCCGCCTCGGCTGGCTAATTACGGCTCGATTTAGCCTCGCGATAAGTCGCAACCCCTGGCCGCGCACGAATAACCACGGACGCGACCGTAAGCCTAAGGGCAACGCGAGGGATAACGATTACCCTGTGCGAATCTTGCTCTTTCGAGACTGCTATAAAGCGAGTGCGCAAAGGCCGAGCGTTATATCTGCCCTGCTCTTCCCCACCTTTATCGCGCAAAATTTTATTTTGAAAGAAAATTATATTTTCTATTTTTAATCTTAATTTAAAATAATTTCCTGTATTTTTAGACAATATTTGTCAAATATCGCTATTTAAATACAGGAAATGGAAACGGCATTTGACTGCTGAATATTCAGTGTTAAAGAAAAAAACATCTGAAAGCCGTAATAAATCATCAGCCTTTCAAATTAATTCGTAACTGAAAGATTGCGTTAATTTGGAAATACTCTGTAGAAATTGACGCGAACTGTATGAGAGAAAAATGAGAGGACGCTTAAATGTTTATTATACGCACCGCTGGGAGCGCTTTCTCTATTTAACGAAAACATCTGCTCTTGAGTGGTGCAGATGGTTGTAAAGTACTTAAGCATTCGCCATTTCGGGCCATTTCGGGCTGAGGGCGTTTCGGTTTCGCTGCGCCGACTTTGCACAATAAAGCCGTGATATAGTTTTACACACTGTCGTAAATAATAATTAGCGCGTGCGCTGTTAAAATGATCCACGGTTCTTCTCTATCTCAGCGTATGACCAATAAATAATTCGTCGAGATTAATTTCTCGCATCGCTCGTCGACCATACTTGACAAGAAATAATAATCGCTCGCGAAAAGCGGGATACGGTTGGTTTAATTTAATGCCACGGATTATAAGGTCTGCGTGATTTAATTCGCTTTTAATCACGATAAATCATTGGGATCACTAATTTTATTGTGATATAAATGCGAAATTTATCATAATTTAAGAAATGTCATCCGCTTTCCCGCGTACACGAAACAGAATGTAAGAATTAATTTGTCATATGATAAACATTTTCTTTAATGATTTATTGAATAGCATATATTTTTTTAAATTTATGTATGTGAATAAATTTTTAAATAATATAAATTAAATAAATAATATAAAATTGAATAAATAATATAAATTGAATAAATTTTTAAATAAAAATATTGCGCTTGAAATGCCACGGATTATAAGGTCTGCGTGATTTAATTCGCTTTTAATCACGATAAATCATTGGAATCACTAATTTTATTGTGATATAAATACGAAATTTATCATAATTTAAGAAATGTCATCCGCTTTTCCGCGTACACGAAACAGAATGTAAGAATTAATTTGTCATATGATAAACATTTTCTTTAATGATTTATTGAATAGCATATATTTTTTTAAATTTATGTATGTGAATAAATTTTTAAATAATATAAATTAAATAAATAATATAAAATTGAATAAATAATATAAATTGAATAAATTTTTAAATAAAAATATTGCGCTTGAAAAGACTTAGTATTTATAATACGCTACTGTTATACATAACATCATGATATTTAAAAACACAATATTTTTTAATTAAATTAAGCATGGATATCATAATCTAACGAGATTCTCTGTTTTAGCAGATACATACAAAAGATTTATGTTTTTTTTTTGTATTTCAAAATATTTCTCGCGGTTTAATGAATTTTCATAAACACATGGCCTCTCTCGCGATTAATTGCGAATTTAACACCTTCGTTAAGCCGACGGTGTTAAACAAATGACGATCGGAAAAAAGACAATATTAATTGGTATAAGCGAGACATATTTACGAGAACACAGCGGTGATTCGCAATCGCGTAATTAACTACAAAGTCATACCGACCAGCTGACCCGTTGAATTATCGGCACTACTTGTTAATGTCAGTGGGTGGTTCGGTGCGGTGGTTTTTTACGTTTATTTGCATTTCCATACGGCCGGAGTCGGGAGAGTGCCTTCATTTATGCCCGCGAACCGCGGGTTATCGCGAATGACAGAATAGAAAAAAGGAAATTACGGTTATATATACATATATATATGGCGGTCCCGGAGCTAATTTGAATTCGGAGGCCTCCGAGCCTCTCTTTCTCTCTCTCTCTCTCTCTCTCTTGCTTACCGTGTATGGGCGAACACGCAAGCTTCCAGTTGCGGCCCGGGGCGAAGTAAAAAGTACGAAACTAATTAAATTACAAATTTAATTTGCGGCATTTAATTAAATAAAACTTCAGCCGTCGAATCGATCCTCAAGATTCACGCTTTTCGCCGGCCATTTTGCGTCGAGACACGACACATCGCCGATGCAAATATTCGCGATATCAAAATAAACTATCGATGACAAGATAAGATCCTGAAGACAGATTGCGCCGATAACACTATTCAATTTTGTATATTTTCTGATACGTAATGTAAGATGAAATTATATCTCGAATTTCTTCCATCATCTTGCGTGATTTATGTCAAATCGAGATGCAATAATGCAAAATGAAATTTATGGATTTTTTGTGGAAAGAAAACTTTATTTCCTGGACATTCGTGTTTCTTAAACTCTCTGCTCGCATCAGAAGCCGTAATCACGTGAAACATTTCCGTTGAGCGGCGAGAGTGATGCATGGCGATGCGATCGCGCGCTCATGGATGCGCAAGAACATGAAAACACGGGACAAACGAGCCATGCTAACGCATATCCACCTTCCGTATTTTGTCAGGCTCGTTTGCGGCCTGAACCGGGGACCGGGGATACTTGATTTAGCTGAAAAATTATGGCGATTCATTCTAGTTAGATGCACGAAGTAAGGGCCGGACTGTACGCGGGGACGGTATGAGGGAGAGGCTGGGGAAGATCGAGAAGCGGCGGATTCCCGCAGGCTCGTCCGGGTATCAATGATCCATGACTCCCCTCGGTCGGAAGCTAAATGATTTTACACAGCGAGGATCGTATCACTGCGTCGCGGTTAACTCGATGCATCCCAGTAGGAAAATTTAGACTGTGACACAAAAGCTGCAGCCATTACAGTATTAGTATTATTGCAATCTGTTGACGCTCTGAAAACCAGATTAATTTGGTCTGGGAAATTTAATTCATGGCAAATTAATTTCAAGAGAGAAAATGATATGAAAAATACTTAATATATAAAATCTAATTAATTATTAGTACGCTATAAATTAATTATTAAATATCACGTTGGAGGTAAATTAAACTATAGGCTAAAAAAGATTTTTTTATCAATAATAAATGAATTTGGAAACTACGATTATTACTGGATAATCCTGCAAGTAAACTGCAAATAAAGAGTTATACCCTTTATATATTTCCTAATGCAACCTCGTTGACTAACTTTATAGAAAGTGAGTAGGATATACTGTGTGCAATTTTCCTATAGTCAATTGGTCATCTCCCTGCAACCCCCCTGAGACCGCTCTCTGTGTTGCAATATGTTCGTGTACGATTCGATCGGAATTGGACTCGTTCTCCAATTTTAATTAACGGACGAATAACGGGGAATGACCGTAATCTTCAAGTGCAACGGCAAACGCCGATCCGGCAGTGTACTTAACCAAACCGAATAACGATATAGTCGATTCGTCGGATTGATTGATTCATAAAAGAGAGGTTCCTGTGGGAACCGGTCTGATGATTTTCGTTAATGACGCGTTCCGTTAGCAACCGGGCGCATAAATTGAGATGACGATTTTTAATCGATATGATCTACGCTGTGATCATTACATGCATTATAAATTAAATAATAAAACGCATTGTTTCATAGTTTGATTGTATGAATAAGATTAGATTAATATTATAATAATTATAATAAATATTACAAAAAGATGAATATTATATAATATACAATAATAATGGATTTTTAGTAACTTTAATCTTTTTTGACAATTTTTTGGATGACTAAAATAACCGAATAATTAGCCGAATAATTATAAATATTTATAAAATAATTTTGTAATTATATAAAACTCTATTAACATTCACATAATTTATGTGAATAGTAGAATTCCTATCTAATCTTTTATTGTAATTAATTATCCATTTATTGCATACATATACAAATGTGAGATAATTGATTTATATATTTTAATGTACGCGATATATTTTCATGAGATATTAACTTTCGCACTCCTATCGCGTTGCTAGTCATATAATATATCATTAAATGATATAGCATGCACGGCAATCATCTCGAACAGAAAACGAGAAATTTAACTTGTTCTAATCGCGCGATCAGCGCTGATTCTTCAGTGACGGCGCGCAATTACAGATTTTATCGACGTTAGATCGGTGCACTGCGGTCTAATCATGCGTGTATATATATTAAACACTTTGCACCGGATCGTTTAATATTCTCGTACTATTAACGAAAATAAGAAGAATCTAAATTTTATATACTATAATTTTAGACGATGTTTTTTGATTGATATTCCGAACGGTTATTAACACGTGGTATATTAATTTATATTTAATGTATGATAATATAAATATATTGCTGTCGAATTTTATGAAGAATTTTATAACAAAGACATGCGAGCAAATAAAGTGCGTGTTATTCATACTTATTGGTTTCTATTTTTTTTTTCTTTTCTCGTTTAATTTTTTTGACAGTTCTTTTTATCTAAAATTATAATTTAATTTTTGACAGTTCTTTTTATCTAAAATTATAATTTCATTTTTGACAGTTCTTTTCATCTAAAATTATAATTTAATTTCTGACAGCTCTTTTTATTTAAAATTGTAATTTAATTTTCGAGTTTTTTTTTTTTATCTAAAATTATAATTTAATTTTGTTAAAATTGTTTTTAACTATTACGATGCGTCTTTTTTATTAAATATGTTTTACAATATACATAAAAATTCATGTATCTGCGCGATATGACTTATGTCTCCTTTTTCACTCATAGAAATATAATAATCACTGAAAATTTCTTTGCGACAAAGAATTATGATTTCAATCTATCCGTCCCGTATTGTCGCGGCGATCGTAAAAAGAAAAGACACTCGAAACCTTGCGTATCTTCAACGGGACACACCTGCCCGGTTTAGAGCGATGGCTACGACAGAAACGCTCGGGCTAATGGCAGCACAGATTAATCTTGCAAATTTAATGCCATAGCGCGGTCTCTAACGATGTTTGTCGCCGTCTCTCTCCCTCTATCTCGCTCTTTCTCGCCTCGTGTCGCCTGTACTCGCAGAGCTGAGATCCGCCCCGCCCGCTTCGGGGCTTCACCTCGACGTGCGCGGGCCGAAAAATTTAATTCGGTTATGAAACTCATTAGGTAATGCAGAAAACCCACACGAGGCACGCCGGTGATAAATGACGGTGTCGTGTCGCCGGGCAGTATATGCCGCGCGCGCTTAGAACAGCCGACAGCTGGTGTAGCCTCGTGTAG
>NW_021853518.1:98594-98891 GCF_003651465.1 Formica exsecta
ATACACCGTGTACAGAGCGAGCTTAGATAGATAGAGAGGGAGAGAGAAAGCCCTACGGCGGAATGCATTAATACAATTTGCCGTGCTATATCTACAGCTGTACGCGCTAATTATAATGTGATTTGCCCTTCAGAGGAACGTTGCCGCTTGAAAAATGCGCCGAGCTACCGGCGCCCGGTGATCTCGCACTCGGGAATGCAAGATGGAGACATTTCAGGCTTAACTCAGGTGGTGATAAGAGGAGATAGTTAATTTTTTCACGGAATATATATAAGAAATTAATTTTTTTTTTTTTTT
>NW_021853518.1:98930-103330 GCF_003651465.1 Formica exsecta
TAATAAAATAAAATTTTTATAATCTATATAACTTATATATTATACGTATATTTGGCTTTTTTATACTTAAAATATTTCTCTTTATATTTTTAAATATTTCTTTAAAGTAGAAAAGAGATATTAGTTAGGAGGAAATATTTTTCATTTTATATGAAAAAGATTTTTTTTTATTAGTATTATATATTATTTCCAACTTATTAATTTGCCGTTCTCATTCAGTATTCATTGTCAAAACAAATTAATGCATGCGAATGCGGAATCATCGACAGGCAGTCGTCTGCGCCGATAGGACCGTGTCAAGGTGATACGCGAGAGTCATAATCTGGGACCGGAAATGCGACGCATAATAATGCTGGCGTACATCGCCGTCGCGTCATCGTCATCCTCGTCAATGTTATAGCGCTACTTACTTGACGTTGCCATTACAACGAAGAGGTTCGCGGATTTCTCATGAGTTCAGGGTCAGATATATCTCATGATGATTAGATAATATCCGTAATTATTGTCAGTGGAGAACGCTTCGTATGCTGTCATTGGCTTCCATCGGTGTTTTAAAAAAATAATAATAATAGAAAAATATAACTATAATAACGAAAAAAAATATTTGAGATATATATGCGTGACAAAATAAAATGCAATCAAAATTTTCAAGGCAGATTAGCGGAAATTCCTATGCAAAGTAACGTTAAACGAAATTAATAGATTGATTATTTTTCATAATAAGATGTATCGAATAAAATCCTGCAGTTTATTATAAAAAATATAAAAAATACGAAAAGTGTCTGCAAATAATTCAGCATTAAAATTAATTTTTGGGCTCGATAGCTAATAGGCGGTTACTAAATAACGTCGTTAAAAATGTACTTCGCGGAGAAACGTATTTTACGAATGCTTTACCGGTTATCGAAACTGGTCTCGGTTACTTGCAACGCGGCAAGTGAAAACCTTGTTAAAGTCGACGAAAGGCATCAAGTGTAATTACACATGTATGCGCGTACTTTTGAACGACGCCCGGGTTGATCTGCGTCGCGAAAGACTGGTACAAGTTTCATTAGCGATAGAGCAAATCATGTTGTGCGTAACGCGTGACCGAGATAATTAACTCAACGACATTTATCTGTCGTCGTAAAATTCCGAGAAGAAAATAATATTCGACTTATAATATGCGTGTTTTATTGCAATAAATTATTTTCCTTTCTTTTTTTTTGTGATAAAATATATCTACATATCTGTTAGATTCTTGGCATATAAGCTCGAATATGAAATACGAGAAAAGAGATTTTTTTTCGCATGGATATTTTCCGACTGAAATTGCGGACAAACGTTTTACGTGACTCACAAGAAGGACTTCTACGAGACGCTCTTGTCATTAAACAACAGATTGGCATTCGTAATAAAACGGAATAATCAGCGCGGACCCGAAGAATGTCGCCGCGTGATGTAATCTAATGATTCGGCGATGACTCATTATTAGCGAGTTAATTAGCGATAGGTATACAAATTGCGTTCGCGCACTCTCATGTTATACGTATACACGTGCATTTCGCAAATACACCGTGTCGCGTAACGTATAATATGCCATAATTGCGCTTGCTGCATACCCCACGTTGTACGTTACTGTAATAACGAATACCAGGCCGAAGTGTCATCAAGGTGAATTTATTTTCCGCGCTATAAATGCGTCGCGAGCTGTGCTCGACCGCCTATCGTCGGACATCTTGCTGGATTTTATGGGAATTTTTCTGAAAAAAATATTTAAAAAAGAGAGATTACACAAAGAACGTAGTTTACGTATTTTTAAAGAATAATTATTGCGTTGATATCCGAAGTGACGAATATTTCCACTTTACGTATATATAATACTTAAGGTAATCTTCTCTTTTCTTTATTCGCGACTAGCTTCGAGCTATGTGTATGAAGTTGGCATATCAATTGTCAGCATATCAAAAAAAAAGTGGAGTTCTCTTTGCATACAGCCAAGTTCTATAGTTCCTGATAAATTTTAACAATAGCGAGCTCCGATATTTTTCATAAAGCGACCGTATCGGCGCACACTTCGGTTGAACGACACCGTTCGTCGATTCCTTGGAAAGATTGACCGGTGTGCATGCGCTCTCTCTCTCTCTCTCTCTCTCTCTCTCTTTCTCTCTTCCTCGCGGGGTGAAAACAAAAATAAATTTTCACATACGTATGCTTTATTGGAGTCTAAGGATAACAGTCTAGCGGGCAGAGGGTCCGTTTCGTTGCGTAATGAGAGATTTTATCGCGGTTACAGGGATAGGGCGGGGCCACCGCGCTCATGCATTATCACCCCGCTTCTGTCTGACGGATTACTTTATATACGGTCACCGTGTGTGTATATATATACCGGCGATCGTCGTCATGGTTGTGTGCGCGGCGCCCGAGCACCAAAGAGAGTGCGCCTGCAAAACTACTCTCCTGCCCGCCGCTCGGGCTCGATAAAAACTCCCGGTGTGCGTCTCAGATCATACACTGGAATTTGTATGGAAAAAAAAAAAAAAAAAGAAACGTGGAAGCGCGCCGATGACGCTTTTAATCCGCGACTGAATTCGCGCGAGCACTCCGTAAGATTATTCCTTAATTATACATGCAATTAAAAGTATCATCATTGTCTACTACGGTTTGAAATCTCGCGGAAGTTACTTTGGTATTGTCGATCTCGATTACGATAATGCAAGATCGAGATGTTAATTAGAATACGAAAGATAGAAGGCGGTAATAGAGATATAATTGTTTGTTGTCGTAGATCATAAATAAGAAGGCAAACTATTACGTATTTAACGAGAAGACTGACAGATGAATCATATCATATGCCATTTTTAAAACAGAACGATAATATGCGAAAATGATTTTGCAGACGTCCTAGTGTTTCATAATTTGTGAATCGCGAAATTTATTACGTAATTCGTTAAACGCTGATTAAAAAGGAGGGGTTGTACGGATGTGTGTCATTTAGGGATATTCAGAAAACTTTCTAATAATGCGAAATGGCACATATGTATATTATAAATTATAAATTCCGATATAAATCTACGAATGTACTTAAAAAATAAATTTGCAGATATACTGATAAATTACGATATATGTATATCGCTGATTAAAAGACACATATCGCTATCTTTATTATAATACAAGATGAATGTTTCCTTAATTCGGAGTGACGTATGAAAGATTCTCTCGCTTTTATTCTATTTATATGATCGAACGAAAAAGAGCCTGGAAATCGCAGGTTCGGACGTGCCGACCTTAATCGAGAGCTCTTAATACCGCGTTTCACATTATCGCAGATCTGTATCTCGGCTTCCGAATTCTGTGTGGCACGTCCAACACACACGTCCCCATCGACGAGTGGACGTACCACGGACGATGTATACATCGCAGCTCTCGAGTAATACCTGTAATCATCATCCCTGTGTGGCTGCATCGTGCGGTAGGCAAAGAGACAGAGAGAAAAAAAGAGCGAGAGAGAGACAGAGAGAAAGAGGGGGGAGAGGGGAGAGCACACACGTCGGGTATATATGCGACCTTGCACGGTGCATGGTGCACCATAAAAGATCCCTGACGATACATGTTCATCCACATGCAACGGCCGACGCCGTCGACATTGTGACGTTTTCCCGACGACCGGTATGCAGAAAACGGGGACCGGTAATTGGGGTACGTTACCGTAAATTCGCAATCGGCGATACGCGTCCGCGATCATTCATTAACCGGACGGACGAAGGGCGGTAATAATCTTCTCTCTCTCTCTCTCTCTCTCCCCCTTTCTCCTGTCGCGTCGCGTACCAAACCGCGAATTAACTCTTCATGTCGGATACAATCGACGTTTCCTTCGATTTACCGGCTTCGCGTTACCGTAGAAAGTTGCCCAGTCGATGCATTTGGAAACGAGCCTTTTTGTTGGTTTGCGGAAAAATCTAGCCTTTTTTTAATCTTATAAATCCAAAGGATGGAGAGGGAAAAAAGCTTTTTGATATCGCATTAAATTGCAATTTATAATAGTTGATAAAAATGTAGAGAAATTATTATTATAGATAAGAGTCTCTTCCGAATCATATAAATGCAGTGAGAACAGAAGAAATATTTATGCAGCGCAGTGATTATGTAGATATGATTTCCTAGTCTATATACCTCGATTAAAACGGGTGAAACGTACATAAATTAATGTGTTTGTTGTGGGTCCGCGCGGTGGAAGAGCTTATTAGAAGTATAATGTCCTAATAACATGCTTTTAAATTGCCTTATTAAGCTAATTAGTTAATTATTATACGCGATTACGTAGAAGAATATTGTATGTGAGAGATTAATCTCTTAAAAAAAAAACTTATGCAAATTGGAAAGATGTTATGCATGCGCACATATATTTTATATACATATAT
>NW_021853518.1:103494-105075 GCF_003651465.1 Formica exsecta
TATATATATATATATATTTCTTTTCTATTTCTCGTATTCTACGATAATCTGTTAACGAAACGAAAATACTAAATAAAAAATGCTAATATAAATATTCAAAACTAACTTGAATCTTTCACATAAATAAATCTTAAGGCACATTTAGAGATATGTACGGGCGGGAAATATTCTTGAGGAAAGCTCGTTGATTTTACCAGTGTATCCTCCTGACGGGACACCTACAAGTTGCTCTAAAAACTTGCGAGACTGACCTGACGAAAAGCACTTCGTCTACCTTATCGTGGGGGCCATTCGTTTCTGCGACACAATCGGCCCCACCGGTCGGCCGGTCGCAAAGAACAAGTGTATTAGCACGCTAATCTGCGTGCCTCGTGCCCAATCTTTAATATTCGCCCCGGCTTGCCCCCCCCTCCCCTCCTCGAAAGCCCGCTCCTCCTGTTGGAGCTCTCCTGACTCAGCAGAAACTTAAGGCCGGCACCTGACGTGCAATGTCTTTGCACATATCCCCGCATTTGCATGTGCCCCATGAAAGATCTCGCAGCCATGTCACTTCCCCATAATCCCGCGGGACTAAAGAGTTACCGCTCGATAACGCGTAAATTTTCCGGCAAGACCGATCGATGATGTATAATTCGTTTTCGAAAAAATTGGTGAATATTCTTAGAAGAAAATCATTGTCATGGTTTATGTTGTGTGTTACGTTAAAAGGATACACACAGGAAAATACATACTATATACAAGGAAATATTACTTGTTTCAAGTATTTCATAAGTTCATATATCCGCAAAACTATCATAAGTTCATCATAAGCATCAAATTTATTCAAAATATATTCTGAATCCTAATAAATTTAATATTTCAATCAAGAATATTAAATTACATAATTGAAAGAAATACATTAAATTTTTCTGATCTAATAAATTTTCTTACATTAAATTAACCATATCTGACTTTTCTTCGATAAAATTTTATAATATTCTTCAAAAGAAAATATTTACTTTTTTTGAGTACATGATAATGAGTATTTCTAAAAGTAAGGTAAACTGAGTAATCATTTTACTTAGCAATAGAATAATATTTTTCTGTGTGTAGAGAAGGAGAGAGAAAATAATAATCGCGCGATTTTTGTATTAATTATATGTATTAAATATTAACAGCATCTTGTAATCTCTCTTGTAAATACATTTGGTACCAGCATACATCGTTATATTTATATCCTATTATTTTATTTATATTAATTTTTGTATTAAATTTGAAATCTCTGGTTTTCTGAAATACGTTGACATGTAATATCGTCATATTATTTTTATCGTATTTTTCTTTCGCATTACAATACCGAATTTAACGCAGACCGATTTGTTTACGCATTATTTGGATACGGCGTGACACACCCTGTGATCCTCAAAATCACACAGGAGAGCAAACTTAGCACTCCCAAAATCATATCGGCGGACGTCCGCATGACATCGGGAACAATATCTAACGGGTGGTCGGGAGCATCCGATTAATGTTGGGATCGCGCTTGTTAATACACGTCGCGCACCCGCGGCACCGGCTCCATCAATCACTGATCGATTATAC
>NW_021853518.1:105301-116253 GCF_003651465.1 Formica exsecta
GGAAGATAATCACTTATTTAACCGTTCACTTAGCCCGGGTTCGCGCGCGACCGCCGGGGCCGCGGTCGACGCCGGTGGCTGGCAGGGTGCGTAAAACGCAAGTCACACACCGGGGGAGGTGGATAGGTAGAGGAAAAAGGCGCCCCTAAGCAGCAGCGTCATTATTTGCACTTCAAAGACGTCTATATAAATGAGGGCGGCGGTGCTTAATGAAGCGACCGAGCGATCGCAGGGACGGCCTCTAATGAAAACGGTCGTTGACGCAGCTCGTTGACGGGCGGGAGCGTGGAGTTCCGGCCCTGGGTTTCGTGATTATAACACGGAGGTCCTCGAATCACAGGATTTGTCGATCAAACGGAGATAAAAGGATGATTGATTTTGTGTTTTGTTTGCTTAATTTATGTATTACAACGAGAACGAATATCGGAGAAGACTTATACATTGATGCTCTCTACACGGATTATAAACTTCTATATAAATTCTTTTGTTTCTCTTGATTAAAATTGAATTATAAAGTCGTTGCGTTTCTTGATTAATCGGGAGATATTCAAGTACAAGAATCAAAAGTTTTTATATCTAATAAAAATGTAATTAATATATAAAAAAAAAAATAGATTTTTATACTCGAGGGTTTTAAAGTATTTTGCAGTTTTTAATTTCGACTTTGAAATAATCTTTCTTACGAGATAACACGCTACCAAATCCCGGCGCTTTGTGACTTAATAACGTGACGTCTCGATGTAACTGAAGATTCTTGCTTCTTACGACGACAATAATTTCTAAAAATAACACGCTACATTCAATTACGCCAATTTCCAGTGAGAGGCTAGCTACGTCAGGGAAGCTCGTTGACGTATATATATAACAAGCGTGGGCGATAAGGCTCGGTCAGATCAAAACCCGAGGCTGACTATGGCGTAAAAACACCAGAGAGAAAAGCATACTGTAAAAACAAAACTGACTGAAACTTCAGTCAAAGTGTCTGCAGCTTTTTTGCAGACGCATTGTTTGAATTTTTGTGAATGCTGTCTAAGTTTAAGGATGTTTTGGCTGTAGTAAAAAACTGTCAAAATTAAAAAAAAAACATATTTCTTACATTTTTATTGTTTGAAAAATCAAATAAATAAATCCGGATTATAAAAAGAATTAAAGTATCACAAAATAATATGGTTTTTAATGTCCTCGTAAAAGAAAATAATTGTAATTAGTATTTTTCCTAATTTATAACAAAAACTTTTGATCATGAATACCTTCTGAAATCAACTGCAAGAAACAAAAAAAAAAAAACGAGTAATTTGTAAAAAGAGAGAGAAAGAGAGATAATATTTTTCTACAATTTTTAATAAATAACTTTTAAACGAGTAAGTAGATCTAAATCAAGTTTTACACAAATATTTATTAGAGTTTTCTTAATATATGTGAAAATTTTTATTTTGTTGGCAATGTTTTTTCCTTGTCAAATTTGTCAATAAATGCTACAATATGCGATTTTCCATAAGATTCAATACTAATTTTAAATTTAAATAATTTCCAAATCATTAAAAGAATTGTGTTCAAGTTTTGTACAGATACTCAGAAGAAATAGTAGAATAGACTATGAAATTTTCATGCTTTTGTCAATGTTTTGACATATGACACATACATCCTTTCTGAATTTTTAGAAAATTTTGTACAATGTATATGCACATAGGGCATTCCGCTCAGGGCGCCATTCTCGCTCGCTGAAAGTTTGCACGGTGTTTCTGATTGGCCTCCACCTCCGCTTTTAGATCCCGCCACTTCCTGCGTTCTCCGGCGCGTGTATATATAGTATATATATATAGATATATGTTCATAAACACTGACCTTGCCGGAAGAAGTGTAATTATTATCGCTGATTGCACCGGCGTGGCGCATCGCGATGGCGCGACCTTTCTACCAGAATTCCACCAGAGTTCTCCGTTCTCGCCGCGACGAGATTGCATCTGTATCCGCATCGCGTTATTTTCCGTTCTTTTTTTTTTTTCTTCCTTTGTCGCGTTATCTCACCAACGATTGCGCCTGTCGCCCGCGTCGTCCACGAGCGTTTTTCCGGCGAGGTTCGCGTATTCCTTTTTCTTTCTTACTCCACCGGTGGCTATAGTTGGTTCCGCGTTATCGATATATAATCGTGTTTTAATTGTGATTATATACGTGACAAGACACGCGGGAATTAAGTTAACATCTCGAGGTGTACGTATGTAATTAAAACTTTACGCGATAATGATTGCAAAGTCGGTCTTTAAATAACGCTTTTTCTTCGTCACGAAGCTCACGTACGTTCTTTGTCTACTCGAGTTATCAAATCTGATTGAAAACGAGAATATCGTACAAATAATCGCTTTTTTTAAAAATAGTTATTATTTAATATATTCATCATTTTATTTTTTAAAAGCCCCAGGAACCTTTTGCACCATTCGACACATATCCTTCAAGGATATTTCCGCTTTCCCCTGTCGTTGTAACTACAAACATCCTGCGCGAAGAAGCTGTTGTTTCAGAAAACATTAGACATGGTCATTAGTCCCGAATGAACGGCCCTATCCGGATTCACGACAATCGAAAATCGAATTGATCGACGGCGGGTCGGATACGCACGTGCGACCCCAGGATACCCGCGGATTCGTCGTGTTGTTCGCGTATTCTGCGGTCATTCCGACGGTCGTTCTAATGGATCCTGTCACAGAGGGTCGCGTGGCACGACGCGACACGACGAGTCGCTTCACGACATTGCGTGCGGCTATTTACGAGTAACCATCGCTCTGCTCTCGTACATCTCCCTTGTACACTACACCGCGATACTATAAACGTCCTTTAAGTACAAAATTTATTAACGCATTTTAGTTTAATGTTATGAGAAAAAGAAGGACCTGGTTACACGAAGGTAAATTTCGAAAACTTCTTGCTTTTTTGTTGCAGCATCCTTTTTGTGGTCATTTGCAATCTTAGTTATTATAATATTTTAAATAATGATTGGAAAATAGAATGAATGACATAGGATATATGAAAAAAAGGAAAAGTAATTTTTTTTATTATTTTTATTATACATATAATATTAATAATAAATATTATAATTATAATATATAATTAAAAATATTAATATGTAATATATAAATATTATAAAATTTCTGATGAAAGTTTAACAATTAATAGAATAATTTACAAATATGATTAGATAATCATAATGTGATATATAAATATTATAAAATTTCTGATGAAAGTTTAACAATTAATAGAATAATTTACAAATATGATTAGATAATCATACAACCATCGACACTTTTTTAACAAATTTTATTTATACATTTTCGAATATGCTTTTTAATTTGCATAAATGCTGTGTAACGCTGCATTTCTCTTTTCAGCTTTCACCGACAGTTATTTTTACACGCAGTGCAAAATTATTTTTCTCCTCAAAACATATGCGAATTTCTTTTCAATATCATTGCGTCATTCTTTATCCGCAAGTCGATAATTCATATGATTTTCTCGATTGTGCAAGTGTCTGATGTAAAGTAAGAGATCTCCGTGACTTAAAATCCTTGAAATTCTCTCGACGCCATTATTCTGCTGATCATTCGGATCAGTCGCTGCCCAAAGGGTCGCGTGGCATACACTTGTATCGCGTGCATCACTCTTTATGCACAGCCCTCGGCGCATCTTTCGTGCACGCATTGATACTCTTTGATATTAAACGCCTTCCGAAAGATTATTAGCTCGTAAAACGCGCATCGACAACCCCGATCGCTCGCATCTTGAAGCTGTAGGATGATCTTATTACACCTGTTGAGAAGTAGAGTCGGATTTCCTTTTCGAGATGAGGCAAGTCGCTTATCAATGGATTTTCGAAGGAGAGATCAATAATTGAACGAAGCTTCGATTTATATCGCGAGATAGCAATTGAAAGGCAGAAATGTCTCGTCATCTGTCATCGCGACGCGTGTCGGCAACAAATGGCGAGGAATTCAAAGTACGAGGGTATAGATGTGAACAAATGAATAAATAAAAGGAATTTAATTAGAATTTATAAATGATATAAGATTAATAAGATTTATTTTTGCGCTTTAAGTTGAACGCGATACTTGATATTATTTCGATAAATTAATGCGAGTAATGAATAGAAAAAAGGATTTTATACATATATTTATATCTAAATGTTTACATCTTAAGATAAACACAATTAAACACAACACATTTATATACAAACGCTTCTTTTGTATTCGATGTAGAGTAATTTTGCGTGTTGGTAAATAATGTATTATAAAAGTGGATTGTGAATTTTGTTGAAACTTTTCATTGTGCGCGCTTCCTTTCTCTCCAAGAGATTCAAGGACCGTCGATACCCGAACAACTTAAGCGCAAACGGATTAACGACGGGCTCAAAGAACGACAGCGGCGGTACGTACGTGACAGGATGTGAACGACACTTCCTCTTAAACCCTATAATACACCGTCGATCTGTTACAGTTCCATACACCTGCTTGCCTTCTGCTTAATATGCGCGCCGTAATTAGAATACACGAGACCAACGTCGTGTTAAATAATAAACCGGTCGCGTTAAAGTCACCGGCGGTTCAACTCTGCGCGACTCTGAAACAAAACCTTCGTTCTAGATTTATAACTACCATGATTCGTAGTATAATTTATAGCATTGACAGATTAACAAATATATAACAAATCTGTATTCAAATGCGAAGATTTAGAGCCACGGCATTTTAAAGGTAAAAATAAAAAATAAATGTGTATTTTTTTTTAATAAAATTTGCTAGAAATTTGTATATAAAATAATATATATATATACATATTGGACTATTTTCAACACTTCTCAAGTATATAAATTCGTAATAATATATCTGGCATCGCATCGTGACTTACGTTTATCACAAATTGGAATAAGAATGCTTATCGATTTTTAAACACGGCGAGCAATGCTGATATGGATCATTGAATCTAGATAAAAACATTGGACAAATTTATATTTTTGACAGTAATTGCCTTAATTATGCAGCCGAGAAATATAAATTTGCGCGACGGCAAAAAGTGTCCGTCACCCTTTCAGTTGCCCTTCGCCGACATCATCTTTCGTCAGTTTAATCTTTTATAAAAATCTGCAAACTCTAACCGACATTACAGCGTATAATATGATAAATCTGATAACGGCCCGATGTGTTACACGGCTGACTTTAATGACATTTAATCCAGTTAGTTAACACATGGCGTAACGATAAAGCGTATCGAATTTATGTGCTTCGATACTGATTATCGACCAGACAAAGCATCGAAAATACATCTTCGCTCTTATCAAGACATTTTCCATAGGATATAAATTCCCTCGTTGTCATTTTTTTGCCGGCTGTAATCTCCAATCGGGATCTGAAATCGACTGTGCAAATCGCCGATGAATATTTTTCATGCGACGTCGCGCATAAATCGACTGTCCATTCCATCGTATATTTTTGGTCCCCCTTTTTCTTTATATAAGATGTTTTTTTCAAATTGTTTTAAATTTTATTTTATATTAAATAACTTAAAAATACAGGCTGAGATGTCATCGTAATCGCGCTCTCTTATCTCGGTTTTATTTTTAATCTCTCTTAAAAAATAAGCTAAATATTGCTTACATAATATAAATATACGTAGTTAATATGTAGCAAAAGAAAAAAAAAATTGTTTTACTTATAAAGTAATAAAAAAAATCAATTGCAGTGTGAGTTTTTTGGAGACGACAAGAAACTTTACCCATCGTCGTCGCGGAATAAAAAAATCGTAAAGCTGATTGTGATTACCGTAGATTGCACGAGAGTGCGGGTTCTCTCGTTTTCGCACTCGTGTGTCGAGGAATGACGGGTCGTCCGCTTAACTCTCTAATCATTCCCGTGATTTGTGGCCGACGTGATAAAAAAGGCGGGAAAAAGATGCGGGGGTGAGGGTCTTATTAAGATTCGCGGACGAGGTCGCCTGATTGAAATTTAATTGCATCGTCGAAATTATCCTCTCTCTTTCTCGACGGTTTTTGTTACACTCAACATTGTGTGTACTACTACGTTAATGCGCCTTTTTTTATAATACGGGAGTGGCTGTTTTTTGTGCACTTTTGCCATTTCGAGACGATGGGACTCTCTGTAAAAGAACATTAGAAATTAGTCCGATCAGCGTACAGATAGTCTTAGTAAAATCATAAAAGACGCGTGTCATTTATTATTAAAATGAATAGGTAGCTGGTACGTTTAATAAATAGTATATTTGAATAAGAAGTTACACACATATTAAAATTTTAATATAAAAAAATATATTTATACATTTTATTTAGTATAGAATAGCTAAAGCAGCAATACATTTATAGAATATTAATTATAGTTATATAAATCCAATTAAAAAAAATAAAAAATAAAACAGATCAACTTAATTATATTACAATATAAGTCTCTCTCAAGGAAAAATAAAAGAATAAAATATTGTCTTCAAATAAAATATTGTTTTCAAATATTGTCGAAGAAATAAAAGCGTCGATTTAAAATACGAGTTTACAGATCATAAATACAATCACGGACACTTTTCGACAACTTGCGGATTGTTTATGGACTGACTTGCATTACCGTAAACTCATATCTTTATAATTTCCTTTATTCTGTGTTACAGTGGTAATGCACAAGGATAAGGAGGAGAATTCACACCACGACTCGCACTACAGGGCGAGAGAGCTGGCAGCGCTCGCTGCTTACGACCATCATCACCTCGACGGCGAAATGTTCCTACAGGTGAGTACTTGGAACGCTCATTACGTAGAACAGCCCGTATTTACGATCTCATTTGGACGCAACAGAATTTTAAAAATGCATATCGACTCGGCGCGCTCGCGCCCGTATTTATCGTGCCGTGGCGAGGAGGGACACCTGCTTCCTCCTCGCTCTTTCGATCGATCGTCTCAATTCGTTAACCGTGGCGGAGAAATCCATATGAGATCTCTCGCAGCTGATTTGTACACTTGAAAAATAAACAACGCAGTGACGAGTCGCGTTAAATATTTAACCGATTTGCAATATGTTAAGTCCTTGGTAACAGGAGCACGCATCGCGAGTTATGGCTGTCTGACTAGTTGACAATATATACGTTCTGTATATGTATTTATAATTGCAACGAATTAACCGCCAAATATTGAATATAAATTTATATATACATCGAAATTTATATATATTTTAATAACTCCCTGAATTAACCCCTATTATTTTTTTATTTAAAATTCTCTAGATATATATACTCTTCTCTTTTTTCAATTTATTTATATTAAATTTTAACTATTACCATCCTCTCTATGGCATATTCGTCCGCGTAAACGATACTTATCTCTAAACGGCACTTATGCAAAGCGTCATTATGTCAATCCGCGCGTAAATAGAGAAAAAAAAAAAGGATTGCCGGTTGAAGTTATTGATTCTAATCTCTAGTCTAAGGACCAATCAAGCGCGATATGCTAAGTCAGCGATTATAAACGATCGACTCCATTTCGAGCGCAGCGATATTATCTGCGCGATACATTCACCTGCCATAAGCAGACCATATACGATTCACGATTGATCGACGGTTGGTGGTGTGAGTGCACGACAGATGGAGAGATGAATGAGGAGACAGAGAAGAGAAACGGGCGTGCTACCGAATGACGATCCGTGATTGGAATTGTCTGTCAGGAAAACGATACGATTGGACGTCATTTTTGACGGGAAGAACTGCAAATGGTTTCGTATATTATTTCCGATGAAATATAGCGGAAGCGGATGATACGACGAAAATAGAAACGTTCGAATCACAATTCGGTATATCGAAATGAAAAGTCTATTATATCGAATCGGACATTTTTTGTTATGGTAAAGGAATAATTTATGTAACAATTTTTTTAGGATATACCAAACGATAATGAAATATAAAATAAGAATCATTAATGATATCGGAAATATTTAAATAGAAAATAATTCAAGTATGTTGGATTTATGAGAAAAATTGGGTTTAAAAGAAAATATATATGTAAGGGAATTATGAGAGCGTGTGTACACTCAAATTAATTTTTTTTCTTTTTTTTAAATCTTTTATTATAATTATTTAACTATTATTATAATTATTTATATATTTTTTCGATAAAATCGATTGATTCGTACGATATAGAAGTCTCAAGTCGCGTCGTAGCGAGGAGAGTGCGCACCGAAATTAAATCATCGGTAGTGAGAGGAAGAGACAGGAAGGAGCGAGAGAAGGCAGACGGAGAGAGAAAGAAAGCGGGGAGATATCCGGCTGATGAACCGGCTATGAAACCGAGGCGTACGAGGTGTCTATTCCTCCAAAGTATGGAAGGGTATATACACGGATTAATGGCGGTGTATCATGCAAGGCTATTACGTTCCCTTTCCTGCGTTTTAGGTGCGCGCGCGAGGGAAAGGGAAGCGAGTCTGCGGATACAAGGGTAGAGAGGGAGAAGGGGACAAACGGTGCGGGAGACAGAGAGAGAGAGAGAGGGAGGGAAAGTGGAGAGGAGGCTGATAGAGCGAGATATACGTGCAAGGCTTAGGTAGGGGCAGTGCGTCACACTTACACGTACGAAGGGGGTACGCGCGATTTCATGCGAGACGCGATCGAACGATCCCGCCGGCATCTATAACGCCGGGTTATTAATTGTCGGCTCGTTAATTGCGTTACGTACGCCCTTGTACGCCCGGAGCTAATTCCCGAACGGGCCTCCGACAACGACACGCGCCTCCCGGACCGCCCTCGAATCGCCAAACACCAAGACGTGAGCGACGTGGATCCACGTTGACATATAATACATGCGGTAAGAAAACCGAAAAAAATTTATCTAGTTTTTTGGTTTTTATTTTTGCATTATTTGCATTTTTGTATTATTCGGCTTACTGTACATTACGTTTATCAAAATAATTATATACTGGAAGATTATGCAATACATGAGGTCGAATTAAATCAGAAAATTGAAATATTGGAATTTAAATAATCACATCTAGCAAATGATAAATTATAGATTATAAATTATAGATTACTTAAAAAATGTAACAAATTAATTATGAAAGTGTGAAATTAGTGTTAGAAAATTGGGATACTGGGATTTAAATAATCATATTTCTTGTAAATTATAAATTATAAATTATTTTTAAAAAAGTAACAAATTTATAATTATAAAAATGTGAGAAATTAGCGTGTATAATATCATGTATTAGTTTCTGCATGTTTGATCGACATTCCATTATCTCTTACGTCGAAAGATTTGATTGCAATTCGACGCGTATATTTGTTCGAATATATCACGAGATATACATAAATCAACAACGCTCGTATCTTCCAGACACGGTATATCGATTTATGAAAATGGCGATGTTGCAATCAGGTCGCGTCTGATTTTCCCAGCTCGAATCCCGTGTGTTCCTTGAACCTGGATACCGGTTTCCGGGTAGAGTTCACCTCGAGCCAATATATCCTCCCCTCGACACTCGTATATCAATAACATATTTATACAATTCGCGTGGTTCCATGAAACCAACTTTTCAGGACCTTTCTTCTACCTCCTACGCCTCTTCTCCCTCAACTCCCTGTTGACCTCTTCTTTCTCTCCCCCTCTCCCATCCTCCCTCCTCCCCCCTTCCCGTGCACAGCACCGTCTCTCCTTTCCACCCGCCATATACCGTTTCGCCGATCCTCATAAACTTTACGAACCCCGACGGTAAATCCGGTTTATGACAAGCTGGCTGCCACCACGAGGCATCTACGAAATTACGGCTGAGCGCGATCGGATTTTTATACCTCCCCCCCCCCCAATTATACGCCGCGTGTGTCGCGGCCCCAGGATGGGGGGAGGGGGGGCGAGCGATTGAGGGAACGACTCGTTTAGACACGACACGACGTCTCCCTTGTCTTGTCTCACGGGGAGGAATTCGCGTCTATCGAGTTACACGGCATCAAATCAACGCCTGCCGGATCGCAGCTTCCCCGCGCATACATCACGCCCTCATTCGCGCATCTCTCTCCCCTCGAATCCGCCGTCTACATAGGCGCAAGCGAAATTTTTCTCTTGGGCTGTATATGGGGTTGGTAGAAATTTAGTATCTACGAAGAAAATTAATTCTTTGGAATCGGAATTTAATAATTTATTTTTTTTTAGGACTTTCGTAAGAACGCATCTTCTCCCTTCTTAGATCTTTAATTATATTTATATCTGAAATGCTGTTGAATTGAAATAATATTTGAAAAATTGTTTTAAATTGGCATTAAATTATTTAATATTAACAGAACAGATCTTTATTTAATATTTCAATAAATTATTGTAATTATCTTTACATGCACAATATACAGGATGTTAAAAAAAAAAAAACCATTTAATATTTATATGGTAGATAGGACACACTATACTGAGTACAAAAATCTTTGTAAACATAGGTCGAAAGCTCAACCGTTTCTGAGATATCCGCTTTCAATTTCCATACATACTTCATAACAGAAGATTTCACCGACAATCAGACAGTTGTCATCAACCGGCGATTGCGGATGGAAATGGAAGGGGGACATGTGGAACACCATTGAATGGTTTTTTTTTAACACCCTGTATATTATTTAATATAATATTAATTTAAATATTGAAGATGTTAAAAAATATTGAGGATGTTTCTTTTATTAAATATTCTTTTATGCTATCCGAGAGAAATTGGATGATAGATGTGTCCTCCGATTGAGGAAATTTAATTTGTTTACTTTAATATATTTTGATGAGAAGTGTGAATATGCTTATTAAATATTATATATTCAGACTTGGAAACTGTGTTGATTTCAGGTAGCGTTCATTACCGAGGTTCATATCTAATTTTTTAATTTGAATTCATTGCTATTATGCATCGTTATAACATCAAAAAGGCAAAGAGTGGATATAATGGGCGCGCGAAGAG
>NW_021853518.1:116561-123807 GCF_003651465.1 Formica exsecta
AAAAAAAACCATTTAATATTTATATGGTAGATAGGACACACTATACTGAGTACAAAAATCTTTGTAAACATAGGTCGAAAGCTCAACCGTTTCTGAGATATAAACATTTTTGCATGTTAGCATCATGATTGATTTACTGGTTTCTACATGTCGCATGCGATGTTTACCTCAGTGTTTATAAACCGCGTTCTGAAGGTCCGCATTCAATTTCCATACATACTTCATAACAGAAGATTTCACCGACAATCAGTCAGTTGTCATCAACCGGCGATTGCGGATGGAAATGGAAGGAGGACATGTGGAACACCATTGAATGGTTTTTTTTTAACACCCTGTATATTATTTAATATAATATTAATTTAAATATTGAAGATGTTAAAAAATATTGAGGATGTTTCTTTTATTAAATATTCTTTTATGCTATCCGAGAGAAATTGGATGATAGATGTGTCCTCCGATTGAGGAAATTTAATTTGTTTACTTTAATATATTTTGATGAGAAGTGTGAATATGCTTATTAAATATTATATATTCAGACTTGGAAACTGTGTTGATTTCAGGTAGCGTTCATTACCGAGGTTCATATCTAATTTTTTAATTTGAATTCATTGCTATTATGCATCGTTATAACATCAAAAAGGCAAAGAGTGGATATAATGGGCGCGCGAAGAGTGAATATAATGGGGTCTCTTCCGAGAAGAAGCACATGCTCTTGTAGAATTACACCACAATTAAAAATCATTGTTAATTCTAAATATAAACTTGATATCTTTTTTGATGCGACGAACGCTGGTGACGACTCGTATTCGTAAATATTTTGTTAATATCGTTTTGTAAAGATTGGTATTATAATAAAAGAATTTTTAATTTTATTCCAAAGGCAAATTATTTTTATAGCAATTAGTATTTCAATGCAATATTTCAACAATTTTATTTGACGATTTACGTTTATTGACAATTCTTACGGTATCAGACATCAAAAACACAATTTCTACCGCGACAATAACTTCGTGCGACGACATGCAAAACAAGTTCTTCGTGCTAAATACCGAATATTTAAGAAACAACTGAAATCAAATACACGGACTTTTAACCGCGTTAAAGTATCGTTTTTCGTGAGTAGCGTGCAAGGAAGGTACCTTCCTACTTAATACTTACTATTCTCTAAACGGGGGGTATGCGGATACATTACTTCTACGAAAGTTTCCTCGCGTAAAACGTTTACTGCCCTTTTTCGTCACTTCAGCCACGAAGGCGGGGGCAAGAAAGAAAGAGAGAGAAATCGCTTCTCCTGAATCTCCGACGTAAAAGCTTTAAGCAGACCGAAAGCATTCTTCGATCAACTCGACACGAAACCATCGCGCCTGTAATTCGCCACAATAAACACCGCCATTTTCGCGAATCCGCTCACGATTCGGAAGAAAGATCGAGAAAATAACGAAAATATGTTAGAAATTCTATAAATATTTATATTCAGACCCTTGTAATTAAATAACATCATTTTAATTCACGCATGAATAAAATATATCCATAATTTTTCCAAAAAACTTTTACTTTTTTTAAAAAATTATTAGAGTGAATTTTACTTCAATAATTTAATTACTGACTTTACATTCTTATTATCATTAGTTTAATATAATGTTGGTTTACGCAACGTAATTTCTTGGGTGAATTGATGCGGACTATATGGTAGAAGTTACGCGCCATTTTCCCTAATATAAAGGAATAAAAAGCTGATTATGCGGTCGGTCGGTCGGATTTTTCGATCGTTGAACGAAACATACTTCGCCAATCCATTTCTGTCGTCTCTCGGAAATTATCACCCGGCGCGAACGCACGATACACGGCGGGGGGCCCCCCGTCGAGCGCGCACGGCACTCAGCTTTCGTTCCTTTATGAAACTCGAATAAATTTTTCTGAGATTGCTACACGAGAAAAATATGCGATCGGCAGCATTTTTCGCGTCAAGATACTGTTATTACGCGACAGGATCCACTGGTGAAAAGTGGAAAATTGTCGTCGGGTTTGCTAATGGCGAACCAGGCCATCCATGAACGACAGAAGCGATTTACGAGCGGGCTGTAGTAATGCACGATACTCTTGTAAAATGTATTTTATTATACACATGCATATATGTGTATGTGTGTCTGTACGCATCAGTTTACAAGTAATCTCTTAGCTTGTAAACTTGATTGTCACATTTTACATGATAGCACCAAAAGCTCATTCATCCGCTACTCTTTTTCTTTTTACAAGATGCATTTATTTATGAACGAAAATTAGATGTTTCGAATGAAATATGATAAATATTTGGAGCTTTTTCTTATTTAAAATTTTAGCAAATTATAGAATATAAAATACATATAGTTTTTTATTTGTATATTTGTGGAAAATGTTTGCAAATGCTAAAACGTCTAAAATTTTTCTTTTATTGCACTTTATTAAACAATACAATTTTATTTCTATAAAATAAAGAATTTTCGCGAATAAATCTTCACGATTCTGATTGAAAATTATGTTCTACAAGAAAACAGAGCTCAATGAAATTTTTGTTATGCGAAAATTGATTCCGAATCGATTGAGAAATTCGCATGGTCCATATTGACTTACTTATCTCGCGGAACGTCGAATTTCGGAAGATGCATCAAGGACGACCAAGGTGCCTATAAAGCCGGCCGTACGAAATGAAACGTATTGCCGCGAAATTACTCGTTAAAGCCGATCAAAATGCAACGAACCTGTGCATTATGTTGTTGATACAGCACTGCGGGCGAAATTCAGCGACTCGCTCTAGCGGGGGCCCTCGTCTGCGTCCCCCCCATTTGGCGGTCGTGGATCGACCAATTTTTACCCCGGCGTGTGCAACTCGGGCTTCGGGTACAAATCACGCCTCTCAGTGACGTATCGCCGCGCGAAAGCGGCCATTTTGCTCTCATATTTTTTATTTAATAGCCACCAGGCTATCGTGTATCGCATTAATACGCGGCAGCTACGCCGCGCGGTAGCGTCGGTAAAAGGGGGTCGTGGTCGAAGCGACCCCCGCCACCCGGTAACCCGTAATCATAACCGAGCTATTTTTCTCCCCGCACCTTCTCCCTCTTCCTTTCCGGTGTGCCCGCTACTACGTCTACGCTTCCAATTTAATGGCCACTTCTCAAAGATACTAATAATGCTCTGCGATACTAATAGGATAGGATGTTTCTGGATATAATTAGGACAGTAGTGGAAAAACTCGAACATATTTATAAACGTTTCTCGTTGCTCATTGGAAATAACGTGCTTTAAATATTTCATACAATATTATTTTATTTTTTATATTATTTATACATTGTTACATATTATATANNNTTGGTAATGGCGGAACTAAAAATGTCGGTATTATCGACCCTTTTAGTTACGTTTAGATGAGGGCGCTAACCCGTCGGAGTTCGCCCGTCGGTTTAGGATCCCCTTAATGTTTGAAAAAATAAAGTGTGTTATGTTTTTATATAAAATATTTTTACTGCAATGATAACACATAGATGTCAAGTATATATATATATATATATATTTATATTTATTTAAAATCTATCCAAAGCTCAACTATGCAGGCACGATTACTTTCGTGACTTGGATTACTTTCGAGTCACGAACACTACCTTCTTGAAACGGATTTTCATGCTGCTCGATGCTTGGAACACAAAATGCTATTTAGGCGTTATAAACTCAAAATGACATATTTTTCAGTTGAAGGAATTAACACAAACGGTATTTTTCACGTACGGTTTGCGCGCGCGAGTACCAGTGTATACGTTTATGTTAATGTCGATGTAAATTTATTTCACATGTTTTACGATTATTTTTCTCGATTTTTCAAAAGCCAGATTATAACTAATTCGAATCCTTTTGAAATTTACGATTGCTTGAATCAGTTTGCGAAATCGTCAACAAATATTATCAAACTATTGCTATTTTTTTGAACTGTCAAGCTGTGGAATGAACTCCGCTTCTTGCATCAATCACGACACGCGGCGGGACTTTGCTCCACGCGTGTTACGCTCGTACAGTGCAATTTAGATCACGTCGCCGCGTGAACGAACGAGCTAAGTCGACTTAAGTGAATACCGTGTATACGCGGTAAATTGGTAAAGTAGCGAAGAGTGTCGGTCGGTCTGGATGGAACGAGAAGGCACAACGTATACAGTTGATCATCGTGTTATAAGGTCTTACTTGTTGCTGATGGTTGCATGTCTGCCACGATTCTCTACGCGAGTGTCGGTGCCCTCTGCTTTTCCCGGCTGATTGCTCCGTATGCGAGAAGCGATAGGGAACTTCGTTCCCGGATGGACGGCCGGCGGTTTCCTCCTAGTCGTTGAACCGGCCGAAAGTTCGCCATTCCTGCAGAACCCGGACTTAACAACTCGGGATTACGGAGAAACGACATAGCTCGTAATCTCCGTGTCTAGATCGCATCGTAAAGTGATTTTCGGAATCTCGTATGCTTATTCATGAGAATGAAAACGCGATACAGAAGTTCTGGTTTTGCTGAAGACTACATAAATTTGTCAAAATTAAATCGATTTTGTTACCGTATTAATACAATTTACTTGCAATTTTTCTTATGGCATTTTTTATTATAAAATTTATTCAAAATATATTTTGCATATTTTATATACATATATTTATTTTGCATACAATTGAATCTGTTCGAAATTTATTATTGAGTCTGTTAGTCGTAGAACTAATCTCTCGTAAAAATCTGTAAATATAATTTAGCGTCCAAGAAACCATCTTACACAAAAGAAAAAAATCGTGTCCACAACTAACTTTCACTAATAGAAAAGTAAAGCTTTATCCATCATTTAATCTCGACACCTTGAGAATTAAAAATTAACAAAACGGTTTTATTAGAAGAAACTACTTTTTTTGTAAAAGTCACGTTTTACATGATAAATGTAAAGGAAGCACGCGAAGATAATAAGTTATCAGACATAATTAGATGATCTTTGATATTTTTTTTTCCTCGGATAAAAAGCACTGGCATATCGCTCGCATGCACATCTATAAATACTGGAAAGAATTTGTTTCTCGCACTTGAAATATCTGCAAAGCGGCACAGCTAATTTCTTGGGGTAACCGCACACTCGAACTTTTACGAACACTCTGTGTGATGTGTTGCGGCCCACACCATGTATACGCACCCATTCAACTTTTTAACTTTCTTAGCCGTGACTTTTGGCGCATCGGCTTCTAACTTTATATATCGGAGAAGAGGAAGGGACTAATGAGTTCATTTGGCGAACACCCAATTTCACAAATATTGAAGAAAAAACAAATAGATAGTTAACAAATAAATTATTAAACGTATTATAAACTAAATAAAATTCCGCGCCACTTTCATTTTTCTAAAATTATATGATAAAAGGCAAGATATAGAATGACAAACAAAATGATTTTTGTATTTTTAATCAGTTATTTGAAAAAAAAAAAAATATTTATTTTTAAAACATTTTATAACAGAATTTTAGATTATGCTTACAAATTTACTATAAATATCGAATAATATTTTTAAAGATTCACGCGCGTAAATTATATAGCATATTATATTGATTGATTTTTTATTCGGTCGTTTAATTCAGTTAATTGCATGAAATGTGTAATCTTTTTAAAAATTTCTCTTTTTTTTTAGCGCTAAATGTGAAAATGATAATAATAGTAATTAGAAAGTGAAAGTGGTAACATATATTTGTTATTAACATAATAAGAAACATTATTCCGTTGATTGAATAATTGTAATAATTGCGATTACTGACAGCTGTCAAATGTGGAAAGTCGGGAGAAAAGAAGATTTCACGTGTGCTGTTAATTAAGGCTGCCGTCATGCTAAGCTAGGTGAAAGGGTTAAAAAGGAGATCGTAAACTAAGCGACGACGAGCATTAAAAAAGCCGTCGTGCAAAAGGAAAAAAATATTAGTTGAAATAAACAGGTCAGTCGTCGTTAAATCGATCGAATTCAACACGAAAGTCGAACCGCATTGAAACGTCTCGCGGAAGTTAATTTAGGAACCTTAATTTTTGCGAAACTATTTTTTTCTTGAATAATTTTTCCGTTGTTTTTATAAATAAAACGTATCGCGTTATTAGGGAAATTGGCGAATCCGCAAATATATAATAAATGCATCGACAACACTTTGCCAACGTTTTGCAGGAAACTCAGTTTTAACAAAATTGAATATTGTTTTTAGCGCGTGTGTTTTGTCAATAAATTTTTTTAGTTTACTTGTTATTTTTTTTATTAAATTCATAGCATACGAATATATAAAAAGATTTATTTAATAAAAATTTGTTTAATATTTTAATGAATAATCCATTTAAGCTGTCAGAATTATATGAACAGAATCTGTTTAATATTATTAGGAAATATTTAGCATTAATTATAATCTTTTCTTATTAGTTCTCCCGATTATTACCAATTATATACATATTTTGATTCTGACGTTTGATGCTTTGATCCAATCAAAGAAGCGCCAGTAAAAAAAGGAAGCGCCGGTCGTATAGTCACATATGTATGGAATGTGCATTCAGATATAACATTAAATTGTAAGAGACATTAAATGCAATGCGAAGAAGGTGGGTTAGTAGAGAACCTCGATCGTCCACTCCAATTACGGTTTATGGAACGGCGGATACTCAAACTCGGTATATAATTGCGGCGTAATCATTAATGCAATGCGCGGCTTACTAATCCTAAAATTAGTAGAGACCAGATGGCGGCAGCTGGCAATTACACAGCACCGGGTCAATGATATCACAAATGTATCCCCCGTGTATATCTACCGCTTAAGGTAACATTCGATCTTCGATTGTGTTTGCCGTCATATTTTTTCTCGTCATCGAGACGAATGGGCTATTTTGACTATATTCGTTGGCATAAAATGTATTTTTACACGATGCTTCTATCGTTAATTTGATTCATTAATTTTACTACTAGATGTAATCTCAATGCCAAATTCAAATTATATGGGACTAAAAAACTCATGTTCGAGCCTCGCAAAATATTCATCGAGTGATCGCGTCGCGATCTCTCTCTTTTTGAGATGTAGCAAATTTTAAGAAGATATCTATCTTGAAATGTTTTTGAAACGATCGGATCGGGAATCAAGGACGTCGCTAGCAATGTGAGGGGAAATCAAGCAGAGAGGGCGAATGCAATTCTCGTAGACAGTGAGTCGCAGTGAGTCAGTATGCGAGAGAGAGAGAGAGAGAG
>NW_021853519.1:0-2606 GCF_003651465.1 Formica exsecta
GTTGAAAAATTTTCTCGAATCGGAAATCGTGGGAGATCCGAACAAGCCCGGGGTGACGAATTTAACGCAACACGGAAATCACGCGCCTATTAAACAGCGTTACTACCCAGTGTCGCCGAAAATTCAGGAAGCAATTTACGCGGAAGTAGACAAAATGTTAGAAGCGGGAATAATAGAACCATCGAAAAACGAATGGTCTAGCCCGGTCGTGATGGTTAAGAAATCGAATGGCACGTATCGTTTTTGTCTCGATTTTCGTAGATTGGATAGTGTGTCGAAGAAGGACGCGTACCCACTACCTTATATGAACGCGATCCTAGATAAATTGCGAGCCGCCCGATACATTTCGACTATCGATCTCAGTCAAGCCTACTTCCAAGTTCCGTTAGAACATAATAGTCGCGAGCTAACCGCGTTTACGGTACCGGGTAAAGGTTCATTTCATTTCACGAGAATGCCGTTTGGTCTCACGGGAGCACCGGCAACTTTTCAACGTTTGCTTGACCGCTTGATAGGACCCGAAATAAGCGCACCTTAGCTGGAGTTAGATTGCTCCTGCCAATTTTTTTAAAGTTTTCTTGATAGCGTTCGATCAAACGCTGCAATTGCTGCTGATGTACGAAGTGCTCCGACATCGTAGATGTATCGAACGATCACTCACTCGCGAACTTATCCTCCACACACGCTTCTATCCGGCTCAAAGGACCAATCGGGAGTCGACCTCGACGAGATCGCCCGAATCTTAGAGAAACGCTCAGAGATGAGCGAGAAACGGTGTGTAACGCGAATTCGTAGATCCGCTGGAGGATAAGAAGATTTCAGAAAATACTCGATTGCAAATTGTTTTCAATGTTCGTTTAATTTTGAATAATAGGAGCGAGCGACGGCACGTATTCCGCAACTCCGACGGAAATTTTCAAAATGTCCTGTTAATGACTGCCTTCAACGCGTATCGGAAATCTTGTAGAGCTTCTCGCTAGAGGCTCTCGCGAGAACGGATATCTTGCACGCGGACGCCGGATGTTGCTTGGCGCGAGGCAGAGGACATTTCTCGATCGGGCGGAGAACTCTCCGTCCCTTGCATTCGTACGCGGACAGAGGATTGCTATCGGGTGTCGAGAAGTCTCGACGGAGCGGCAAACTCGCCGGCCCACGGTCCGTTTAGCGGTAGCGGTAGGATCTTAGACCGGATCTTAGATAGGATTTGGCAAGCGGCGAGGAGACCGAGAATGCTTGGCGGAGACTGCGTACGCGTCAATCTCCCGCTCCTTCGTTCGTATGCGGTTTTTCAGGATCGGTTCTGGTATCGGCTCGGATACGTATTATATTTGCAATTTGTATAATATGTAATTACAGTTTGAAAAAGACATAAACATTTCAAATATATTTCTTAAAATATAATGTTTAATAAATAAATGTATGTAATAATGTACTATAAACTTGAAAAAATAGTAAAAAAAAACTCGGATTTGAATTCCGATTTACATTGTGACTGACCGAGCATTTTTTAATGATCCACCGCACGTTGAAATAGACATCAATGCTATCGGTAATTGTAGTATATTTACATAAGATTATGTGAATCTCGGAGAAATCTACATGATGTAGCTTTTCTTTACTTGAAGGTATCAGTTATGTTTTAGACATCTCTTTTTCCTATATTTATATTTCAGGATGTCTGTTATTGTGAGTGATTTATGAAAATCACAGTCTTACTTGAGTTAGTTCTCGGTATTCTGTGTGTATATATCTGTATGTATGATAAATGTGTGTACCTTATCTTTTAACTATAGAATACCGTATGGCAACATTTTATATGTTTCTTAGTAGTTAATGGTAACATATAACAGAGATTTAAGATATTTCCTTAAATTTTTATTGCAGTTTGCTTATTATATATGCATCATTGGTAACAAGAAAATGCATGATTTCGCAATTTCGTAGCATGACCGCATCAGGAGGACTCTTTATCCGTGATAGGACCTGCTAGTCTATGATTTATGCAATCATTTCAACTGTGATTGCAATCTTTATGTCATGCTCATTAACGGCAACACAAAAGTACCGAAATAAAATTTCTTTATTAAGAGGATGTCGACTGTGCTTTTTTACAGACAGAAAACAAATATTAGTTAAAATGCAAAATCTTTTTGTTGATTATAGATATCAACAAATCCTTTTCCATAATTAAAGTATACATAATAACGGAGTGCGGAGTTTACGATTCTATATGAAAAGTGAAAAAAATGAGAAAATTACAGTTTTGTTATTGGCTTCTGCCGTCAACATTTACTTAATATAAAAAAATGTTTTAGTACTAACCCCCCACTAATTCATGGACTAGTGACACGACGCAATACTCAAACATCCGCGAGAAATTTGCATTAAAAACTTCTCGTGCGCTTTCTATACCGAATTAGCGTTAGCAGATAGCAGCGTGGTGCAGAGGATAAGGCGGCGGCTTAGAACGCTGCCCGTTGCACGTTCGAGTCCTGATTTTACCAATTTTTTTTTTAATTTTTACAGAATATTGTAGTAATAGACCTGATATTCGTAAGCCTGTTAGTACTAAGTCCGCTAGTTATAACCGCATCCTAGTCTTAAGG
>NW_021853519.1:3838-4411 GCF_003651465.1 Formica exsecta
TATATGTCATCTTATTATAGAAAATAAAATCTCTGTATTTCGCATTTTATATATCTGAAAATAATTGTAATGGATTAATTACATTTTTGCGATTAAAATGACACTAAATATGAGATAAATCGGATTATTTCTAATGAAATAAGTAGTCATAATTTTAATTACATAATTGATTAAAAATTACCCGATTTATATCGTGTTTGGTATCATTTTAATCGGTAAAATATCATTAATTCATTGTAATTATTTTCGGATCGGTAAGCGCGAAAAACAAAAATTTTACAGTAACGATATCTAACGCGAGAGATTATAAATAAAGCGAGCCTCTCGAGCGAAACTTCGGAAGTCTTTCGTGTTAACTATCTAGCTTGCTCCTCATTCGTTCTCTCTTTCTCTCTTTCTCTGCTCGTTCATTGTATTCTTTTATTCCCATTATTATATTTTTTTATTTGCTCAATTTTTATTCTTTCTATTCTCGTCTCCGTACATGAAAATAAATAAATTTGTAACGATACCGTTACCAGCCTCGCGGGCCGACCAGCCGCCCGCAATTTTGAGGCTCCCCGCCCCTCGCGC
>NW_021853519.1:5648-7966 GCF_003651465.1 Formica exsecta
CTACCCGTGGTTATGCCGGGCTTCCCGGTTGCTGGGACGGCGCATTCTCGATCCCTCGCGTTAAACCATGTCACGGGCTACCCGTGGTTATGCCGGGCTTCCCGGTTGCTCGGACGGCGCACTCGTAGGTTGTAAGACCGTACCGCGCTCCGCCCACCGTTCAACTCGGACGGCCGTTTGACTATCCCGCGACCGTTGCTACCGTAAGACCACTTTGGTCTCCGTGTATCTTTCCGTATAAATACCGCGACCTGTTAGATTGTAATACCGCTTTGTACATATACCCCGACCCGATATATTGTAAAACCGTTGTACATATACCGTGACCAATAAGACCGCTCCGGTCTCCGCGTCCTGATAGATTCTAGTACCGCCTTGTATATACCGCGATCTGTTTATACCGTAAGCCCGCACTGTATTTACCGCGCATTATAATTGTAGAGCCGACTCCACCTGTACGCACGGCCTTCAGACTACACAAGCGCGCCAGCCCTTCTAAGGGTAGGCCGCAGAGAGTGCCGACGCCCCATCCTTTTAAGGATAAGGTAGTCAGGCCGTTGGAATTACAAAGGAAGGCCACGCGACACCCGTAGCATTTAAGATCTGTCTGTTCCGCGTAGAATAACCTCAGTTGCTTGCATGCGAACCTCGCGGTTGCAGAACACGGCCGCTTGAGCCACGCTCGCTTCCCGAGCTCCACGCGAAACTCTGTACACGAATTTCGGTACGCACCGCTTTTGCATGTCGCATTGCGAACAACAACCGCTCACGCGAAACTCTGTACGCACCGCGTTTTTCCTGCATTCATTTTTAACTTATTTATATTCATTTACTCTTCTACTATAGAAAATGCCATATTCATTTTGCCCTCTAATTTCGCGCTGCTTTCTCCAGTTACATATATTAACGTATCATCTGCAAACATTTTTATACTACATCCTTCTGGACAGATTTTTATTATATCATTTATATATACTATAAATAACAAAGGTCCTAATACAGATCCTTGCGGTACTCCATATTCTGTGGTCATTAATTTAGACCATTTATTATTAAATTGAACCTGCTGTGTTCTATCCTTTAAATATGATCTTAACCATTCTATAACCATTTCCCTAATTCCATATTGATATAATTTCTCTAATAATCTTTCTCCATCTATTGTTTCAAAGGCTCCCTTAAAATTCATGAAAATTACCCCTATCATTTTTGCCTCTCTAACTATCAATTTCCATTCATCAATGACTGTTTGAATCGTTGTTTCACACGAATATTGTTTTCTAAAGCCCGACTGATGTTCTGTTATAATACAATTATTTTCCAAATACGTTTCAATTTGCTTTTTAACTACTAATTCTAACACTTTTTCAAATATTGGCAACATATTTATAGGCCTCAATTCACTTGCTTTTCTAACTTTCTCTATTTTTGGAATCGGTATTATTGTAGACTTTTCCAACCTTTTGGACAGCAACCTTCCTTCAAAGAATTATTTATTATATCAACAAATTCCTTTTTTATTACGCAAAATACTGCCTTTAATATATCGCTAGTTATTCCCTCCTCTGTACTGTTCGGGAGTCGACCTCGACGAGATCGCCGGAATCTTGAGAGAAACGCTCAGAGATGAGCGAGAAGCAATGTGTAGTGCGAATCCGAAGATTCGCTGGAGGAATAGGAGTTGAAAGATTACTTGCGTGAGCGTAGTTTTAAGAACGTTTATTAGAAAACACCAGGAGCGAGTCTTGACACGTGTCCCGCGACTAAGATCGGAAATCTTCTGAATGTCCTTCGATGACCTGCTCTTCTCCGCGTTTCGGAAATCCTGAAGAACTTCTTGCTAGAAGTCCTCGCGAGAACGGAAATCTTGCGCGACACGCCGGATGGTTTTTAGCGCGAGGCAGAGCACATACGCGATGCGGTGAACGATCGGCGGCTCTCGAACTCCCCACTTACAATTTAACAATCTTCACTTACAAACGAAACGATTAAACGATTTAACCATAAAGAACTGATTGTCACGATAATATGATGCGATCGTGAGCGAGACACTTCGGTTTGAAATTGAATAGAACGCGAAGTTGACAATGAGTAGCGCGACACGACACGAGCGAGATTACGACACGAGAGCATATCATACGAGAAATGATGATACGAGAAACTATGATCGATTGCTATCGACCAGCTCGAATCGTTGTCAGCGGCAGACTGAAGAACGACGGAAAATGTCGCGGTCGACCGATTTCCATAAAAGGATATTTTCGGCGCCGAAAGTTCGAGAATCTAGGTGTTTGTCACACTTTTTCTTTGTTATGATC
>NW_021853519.1:8897-9469 GCF_003651465.1 Formica exsecta
AGCCTCGACACGTGTTCCGCGACTAAGATCGGAAATCTTCTGAATGTCCTTCGATGACCTGCTCTTCTCCGCGTTTCGGAAATCCTGAAGAACTTCTTGCTAGAAGTCCTCGCGAGAACGGAAATCTTGCGCGACACGCCGGATGGTTTTTAGCGCGAGGCAGAGCACATACGCGATGCGGTGAACGATCGGCGGCTCTCGAACTCCCCACTTACAATTTAACAATCTTCACTTACAAACGAAACGATTAAACGATTTAACCATAAAGAACTGATTGTCACGATAATATGATGCGATCGTGAGCGAGACACTTCGGTTTGAAATTGAATAGAACGCGAAGTTGACAATGAGTAGCGCGACACGACACGAGCGAGATTACGACACGAGAGAATATCATACGAGAAATGATGATACGAGAAACTATGATCGATTGCTATCGACCAGCTCGAATCGTTGTCAGCGGCAGACTGAAGAACGACGGAAAAGGGTCGCGGTCGACCGATTTCCATAAAAGGATATTTTCGGCGCCGAAAGTTCGAGAATCTAGGTGTTTGTCACACTTTTTCTTTGTT
>NW_021853519.1:9539-9748 GCF_003651465.1 Formica exsecta
TTAAACGTTTCAGTCTTGAACATACCGCCCGCCTTGGAACGATAGTTCCGAAATAATTGATACGACAGTAGCATTGAACGACAAGAGCGCACGCCACAATTAACGATATAAAGAAGAATGACTTTTTATTTTTTTTCGATATGATTTAACACTGCGAATCAGCAGCCCGCCTTGGCGGAATGACGCTCGCGTCTTGACAATTTTATGCT
>NW_021853520.1:0-887 GCF_003651465.1 Formica exsecta
TGTATCTTATAGTTTGTCATTGTGTAAGAAAAAATATTTACTGCGTCACTGCATTATGATATTGGATTTATTATCAAAAATCATATTGCTCTGTGCAGTGAATATTATTTTCTGGTAATGAGACAAAGAAGCATGAATTTTTCAATTTCCTAGAAGATCACAATCACAGTTGAAACAATTGCATAAATCGTAAACTAGCAGATTTTATCATGGAATAAAAAGAGTTATATGATCACGCTAAGAAATTGTAAAATCATGCATTTTCTTATTACTAATGACATTCAAGATATATATAATAGTAATGAATTAAGAAAGTACACACACACATAATAACATGATATATATAAAATGTATAATATATTTGTGTATATATGTTGGCACACGGTATTCAATAACTATAATATTAATTATATAAAAAACAACAAATATAAATATTATACAATTAAATGAACAAAGAATGTAAATATGTAATTATAATAATAATAAGGATAACATATATACGAACAAGACAATATATGAGAATACCGTTAAATATGTAATATATAATAATAAAAATATATATATACGATTGTGTGTGATAAATATAAATTAATATATATATTTATGTGTAATTATGAAATATAATAATATATAATTGATCTATTAAAGAAATCTATATAGATTTCTCTCCGTGATAAAATCTGCTAGTTTCAGGTTTATGCAATTGTTCAACTGTGATTGTGATCTTTACATTTTATTCTTATTAACGCCAACAAAAATATATATAAACAGACATAAATCTTTATTGCTAACAAATTTTGGAATAATGAGTCAATTAGTGTAAAGAAAAAAACAAGCAATTATTTAAAAAAATACATTGTAACTAATTACATACTTTTTCTTAAAAA
>NW_021853521.1:0-3219 GCF_003651465.1 Formica exsecta
AGCTAGTTTTGCTTCAAAGTGCAAGATTCTTCGTCCTAATTAATTTTTCCAAATGAAAATAGTATCAAACAAGACATTTTTAAAAGATGATCAAACTATTAAAGCCCCCTTTTCTCTATTCTTTCGATTACTGTTTCTTTTATGCTTCCATCTTATTAAAAAATATTAATATAATAAATATAATTACAGTATCTCACTTATTGTTAATCATTCTTTCCTCTCGACCCGACCGGCACGGGTGACTCTACCAGTAACTACGTTACCGCCGGCATAGCTCTTAGGTTCATTGGAGTACTCAAATCTGCTTACTTGGCAAATGCCTTCGTTGCAAAATATTTTCTTCAAAGTTAATTGTCGCTATACAGGGGAAAATAGAGTAAAACCGGGTAGGCGGATAAAACCGGATATCTCTGTTTCCTCGTGATAAGTGTTACAATATTTGACTAACTCATGTTATTAATTGTAGATTGATGCTACCATTGTTTTGAGATAAATCGCGCCCACGTGCAAACAATATCTCTTTTTAGAGAGAAGTTCAAAATTTTCGAGCCAAAAAAGATCAATATCGGAGCATCCATCGAGTCGTTATGGATTTTTTCTACACAGAGCATCTGCTTCGGTAAATGCAGCATTGCATTCTGTACATATTAGAGAGTATATCGCATTAATTTTGATCGTCACTTTGTATGCCGGAATATACAGCCGCCGTGTTTGTTATTTTCTTCATGTTGGGACAAAACCGAGTACCTACACACTTAGTTTAAAGAAAAGAGGAAAATCTGTTATCCTGACTTTGTCTCCCTACAAAAAGCAGTTGGAAACGAAAACTACCACTCAAAAAAAGAAACCATTAAGAAAAAAGCTTTTTGAGGTCCTTAAAATTAAAAAATTAAATAAAAAAGTCCTGCAGCAATGTAGAACAAGAAGATAAGTTTATTTGTGATTTTTGTCAACAGGATATATCTTTGTATTGTATTTTGATTAAAATAAATCTAGATTTTGTAATTGCACGGTGTTTTACATGTTTTCAAATGGGCACCCGGTTTTACGCTACCGGTAGGGTAAAACCGGGTATTTTGACTGCTCCAAAAAATTTTTTTATCCTTGGTAATATCTTTTTTCAGCAACTAGCTCTATTTTCTCATAGTTTAAGGTCCACTAAACCCTACTAACGGTCAGCAAATTTTTATTCTCTGATTTTTTGTAGGCAGACAAATCCAAAAAAGTACCCGGTTTTACCCTACTTTCCCTTATATAGTTACATATTATTTATGAACGTTAATTACTCATCCATAATATAAATAATATAAAATTAAACAAATCTTAGAAAGTGTAGCTCTTTTTTAAAGCAGCGACGAGTATCTTCACAAAAGAAAATGAGTCACAAGTAGAATGCATCAAATAAAGAATAATGGTTCGGCAAAAGTGCTTAATTGAAATCGATTATTCGGATTTAGTTATTATGATTTATAATGGTCGCCAATCATAAATATGCAAGCGCGTTATATATCGCTCGATTCGAACCGCATGATACAAATGTTACAATCCATCAAGAACAATGTGCCCGAATAGTGGGCTCTCGAGAGCACGCATAGTATATATATAAAATTTATAAAAATCGGTTATCACAATTACAGTTTTTCATTAATCAAAAGATATAGAAAATATATAATCTGTTAAAATTTGGCGCATATACAATCTGTTAAAATTTGGCGCATGTATAGTGACGAAACTAAAAATTTATAATTCAGTAATTTCCTCTAGTTGTTTATAATTTCTTCGAACAATAATTTTATATTGCACATATTATTTATTTCATTGCTTTTCTATTAAATTAAGAGGAACTACAGAGGAAGACTGATAACATTTATATTATAATTTGATACAACGAATGCATACGTATCAGTTCAACGTCGTCATTGGTTTTTATAGAAAAAAGTGAGCATTTATTAACAAAAAGTTTTATAATTTGATGATATGTAAAATGCATCGTGACTGGTTATAAAAAGAAATTTTGAAAAGTAGTGCTGGAAGAGATCTCATGATTGATGTACTAAATAAATTTCAAAAAATAATATACGTAAGAAAACATTATCCAGAATATCGATAAAATCACTAGTCATAGCTAAGTCGCCAAGGATTATGCAAAAGCTGACTGAGCGCAAGTATTTACAAAAAATTATTATGTCAGAAACGGTATTATGTGTTTTACTGAAAGTGTCAAGCGAGAGCGAGAGCGGATATCTTGTCAAACTATTCGGATTCAGACTTCACACGGGTAAGAGATTGCTTTGTTGAATATAATTGAATGTTATTATAGCTAATAATTCATTTGGAAAACTAAAACTTGTATTTGATAATAAAAAATATGTAATGTATAATAATAAAATAAAACTATATAACATAAAACACTAAAAGAGTATGTGTGATGTTATGAACAAAGAAGATATATGGATCTTGGAAATTTTATTTATAAATGAATTAATGATTTGTAAAAAAGTTTTGATCATTAATTTAATATTAACATATTTTAATTCCAAAAATATATTTTTTATCTATAAAATGTACCATAATATCATTTGTAAACTTATTCATATTAAACTGATCAAATGTTTGATGTATACAGGGTGAGGCATCTAAGACAGGCCACCCGAATAACTCCCACAGTTTTAGAGATAGGAGAAAATGTTTGAAATAAAAGTTGTATGGTATCACAAATCGATTCCTCGCAATGTTTGGCACAAAAATTATAAGGGTAAAATGGCTAAAAAGTGAATAGTTCACGAAAAATTTTGTACTTTATTTTCATATAATTTTACATAAACTATAAAATATTTCGTAAAATTTTGCACACCGAAATGTTTTTTACTAGGCTTCTAAATACATTTTCAAACGTTCACTTATATTCTTTCATGCATTTCCGAGTGGGAACTTATCTTATTTTGTACATACAAACTGCCAAAACTTTTATATTAAGCAAATATATAATTATTATGGTCGGTAAAACAGGACGGTCCGGCATCCTCTTAATATGAAATATTATTTGTGAATGCATCCATCATCTTTAACCACTATCTTCCTTATCTCCTAATAGAGTCATTAGAGACTGCGATAACTGGACTCTATTTTTCAATCGCCAGATGTCATTGGCATCTTCGTCCGTGGTTTGTGAATTATGTGTGAGTATACTGTGTGAGTATTATCGCGACTGCAATATTT
>NW_021853521.1:4359-35200 GCF_003651465.1 Formica exsecta
TAAAATAACTCAAAAAGTACTTAATGAAAAAATACTTTATTATAGTGTTCTGGAAAGCTCTCAAGATGAGCTATAAGAATATGCAATAAAAAATATTGTATTCCATTTAAAAAATTAAATGTGACCTTCATGTGACCTTCAAATAACTCTTCAAGGTCAAACCAATGGTATCATCTTATGGCCCCCTCAAAACCATACAATTTTTGTTCAAAACGTTTTTCTCTAAAATGCTTAGTTTTTTAAAGAAAAGGGGTGTACGGGTGGTCTAGGACACCCAGTATAAGAACGGACTATGAATACCGGCCATAGACTACGTTTACACGTCACCCCTAATTGGGTTTAATAACATCCGTAGTTCTAAGGCTGGCCAATCACAGTCATTCCATTCTTCAGAGAAATAGCTGTGATTGGCCAGTTTCACAACTATGGATGTTAATTAACCCGATTAAGGGTGCCGTGTAACAGAGCTCATAGTTTACGGATAAATGCCCAACCCTGGTTAAGGTCTCTATTTATATTGATATTTATCTAATGGGTGATTGACGGGTAAATCTACCAGGAAGTTGGAGCAATCGGCCCTAACCCTTGTTGCTATAGTTACTGTAATTTGCATCTGCTACTTTTACTGTTGTAAGTATATTTGATTCACCTTTAAGTCTTTAATTGCAGAAAGAGATTATATCTAATGTATTGTGGTATATTGAGGTTTCTTACAAAAAGTTAATATACACGTACTTATTAAAAAGGCGATGTAAATTTTGCAATTAGATAAGTGTATATATTTTTGTGTATAATTTTATAACAGTATATCGACAACCCAAAGAAAGTGACGAGCAAGTTTTGCCACCAATAATGACTAATATCGACTTAGCGATTTTACATGATTTTATACTAAAAATGAAATAAAATGTCACTTGACAAAAAACTATATTTTTTAATGAAATATAAATTAATTTTGAATATTTTGCAGATGTTTCAAGGAAAAGTAAAGAATTTAGAAAGACAGGACATAGAGATACCCGCTGCCATAAAAATGCTTCGAAAAAATGCTTCCTCCCATAAAAAAAATAAAATTTTAAAAAGAGGCCAGGCTTATGAATTGTTACGTCCAGACTTGAATGAAAGGAAAGTCAGCTGGAGGGCGTAACCTAGTTTTCTCTTAGACACACGCTAGACGATGCGTGTCCTAGAGTCGAGTGAACAGACCAGGGCCCCAGATAGGTCAACGACCTTAAGGGTCGCTCTTACCAAACTTTGTCTCGAAAATATTATAGCTCTAAGAAATAACATAGAAGATACCTTACTGAGTCTAATGGATATTATCTAGCTGATAAAATTAAATTAATTGATGACGTTACTTTCCAAATGATCCAATAAAATGCTTAAACGTAGAAGACATAACTTTAAATAACGAATATTCTGTCGTTTTCAAGTTTTATCTTAATATTAGATTAGTAGATAAAGATAAGAAAGACATTTTTCAATCTTACTTTGCGAAAAATTTTGATAATTAAAAATCACAACATTTGTTCTTACAACTGTAAACAACATGATGCTGACGCTAGCACTTTCGAGTAACCGAAACGAAACTTAATGGTTCTGATTATTATAATTATTGGTAGATAGCTACAGTAGTTTTGGAAATAATGTCTATTTCATATTATAGTAGCACCCTGTTTATTCTTATATTTTTTCTTACTTGAATGCTTAAACAAAATATATATTTTGAAAAATTTCCTATAATCTTTTGTTTTTTTTCTTGTTCTTTCATTCAAAATCTGTATGCACGACTGAATTGATTTCAAGAGTAGAAATATTTTTTAAATATGCAGTTAAAAAAGAGAATATCACAAATCATTCAAATTTAAAATGTGAAGAAAAGATCATTTTCTTAAACACTACCAAATTCCGATTAAGTTCGATCAACGATAAATTTAAGTAACAATAAGATAGAATTGTCGAATTCATATCGTTCCTAATCTCTCCTCTCCCACATATCAAACAACACAAAAATTAATAATTTTATCTGTATTAACAATGGAGAAATGCTGCAGATATCAATGATGAGTTAATCGCCGATTAAATTAATCGGAATTTAATCTAGAGAGGGCCCTCACACAGTCTATATCTCGCCCGGCGATCCGTCATTCCAACGCGGTCATTACCGATATATTTCACGTATTATGGCATATACAAGGTGTCTCACAATTTCCGGACAATACTTTAATAGTGTATTCTAGAGATAAAATACAGCCAAAAATTCTAATACAAAAATTTTGAGGCTGCAATACTTTTTGAGTTATAAGCGATCAAAGTTTGCCAATGATATCGCGTAGAGCTCGCGCGCTCAGATCCGTAATTACACATACACGCGTACCGATCTGTCATCTGTTATTGATTTTACAAATCAGGTAATATTGATTTTTACTGCACAGCTGATTTTATTGTTTCTTATGTGTATGAATACCATGTACGGCGGTCAGCTGATATTAACTATAAATGTTGTACGTAAAATATTTAATTTTTTCTTAAATAAAGATTAGTAGATAAAGATAAGAAAGACATTTTTCAATCTTACTTTGCGAAAAATTTTGATAATTAAAAATCACAACATTTGTTCTTACAACTGTAAACAACATGATGCTGACGCTAGCACTTTCGAGTAACCGAAACGAAACTTAATGGTTCTGATTATTATAATTATTGGTAGATAGCTACAGTAGTTTTGGAAATAATGTCTATTTCATATTATAGTAGCACCCTGTTTATTCTTATATTTTTTCTTACTTGAATGCTTAAACAAAATATATATTTTGAAAAATTTCCTATAATCTTTTGTTTTTTTTCTTGTTCTTTCATTCAAAATCTGTATGCACGACTGAATTGATTTCAAGAGTAGAAATATTTTTTAAATATGCAGTTAAAAAAGAGAATATCACAAATCACTCAAATTTAATGTGAAGAAAAGATCATTTTCTTAAACACTACCAAATTCCGATTAAGTTCGATCAACGATAAATTTAAGTAACAATAAGATAGAATTGTCGAATTCATATCGTTCCTAATCTCTCCTCTCCCACATATCAAACAACACAAAAATTAATAATTTTATCTGTATTAACAATGGAGAAATGCTGCAGATATCAATGATGAGTTAATCGCCGATTAAATTAATCGGAATTTAATCTAGAGAGGGCCCTCACACAGTCTATATCTCGCCCGGCGATCCGTCATTCCAACGCGGTCATTACCGATATATTTCACGTATTATGGCATATACAAGGTGTCTCACAATTTCCGGACAATACTTTAATAGTGTATTCTAGAGATAAAATACAGCCAAAAATTCTAATACAAAAATTTTGAGGCTGCAATACTTTTTGAGTTATAAGCGATCAAAGTTTGCCAATGATATCGCGTAGAGCTCGCGCGCTCAGATCCGTAATTACACATACACGCGTACCGAAAATGTTGTACGAAAAAAATTTAATTTTTTTTTAAATAACAATTTAAATGATTGATTAATTATTATATTTAAATAGAAATATGAACTTAATATTTTCACACATTAAGAAATGAAGTTTATTTTTGTTTTGTTCGCGCAAAGAAGTTTTGAGGAAATCAATTTATTTATTTTATCTGTCAGCAATAACAGATGACAGATTAGTACGTGTGTAAATGTAGTTACGAGCCTGAGGACGTGAATTCTACGCAATATTATTGGCAAACTTTGATCACTTATAATTCAAAAACTATTGTAGCCTCGATTTTTTTGTATTAAGATTTCTTACTCTATTTTGCCTCTAGAATACGCTATTAAAATATTATATAGAGGTTGTGAGACACCCTGTATATATTTGCGCGAAATATTAAATTATACAAGTATTTTAAATTATAGATTAAATATTTATTAATTGATAGATGTATCACGAAACTCTTTCGTTACGTTAATTACTCGGTCCTACGATTCAATTATTTAATTGCGCGTTCTCGATCCGAATCATATTTAGATCGTCAAAAAGTCTAATAATAAAGCACCGAATAAAATATATTTAACTTTAAATATTTTTAAAGGAATAATTATTGCTAAAGAGAGATAGCAACAAAATGATAATTAATTCTATTTTAGATTCCTGTTATTACATTTCTTATTTGATTAAATGAATAAATTACGCGAAATACGCGCTTCAAAATTTATTATTGCGACATAATTACGTATAATTTAATGTACATAAAAGATAATTAATTATTAATTATTGAATGCAGTATAGCGGACGCGCGAGTAAGAAGCGTCTGGACACTAGCTCGGCCGATGGAGACGCGATTGACAAGGTCGACTCGACAGACAATTAACAGCACACAATTTAATAACCGAAAAATAATATGTACTCTTTATACAGTTATTTACAGCGATCGAGAATTCATGCGGTTACAAATTCCGAGAGCAACGGATAATACTTCCGAACGATTTATTCCTATCAGAATTTGAGTGTCCGCGAGCAACGGAGCGATAGAAGCAAATTCGCAGTTGAAATTTCGCCGAAATTCATGACCACTTTTCTCGTTTAAAATAACGTGTGTGTGCTGAAGACTTTGTGCAAAATGCTCTTTCCGCGCGTTACTTCTATTAGTGCTTGCCCTTCTACACGGAAAAAAATGTTGTTGTTTCAATTAAAGTCTACGTCACGGGCTGCCAACAAACATACATAATTCATTCAATGCTTTTTATTGGACCAAATATCTGGATTATTAAAACAACTATCCATCGGGTCATCGGATAGGGCCTGAAGATGTCTTGAATTTAGGCAAGCTTCTATCTGCGCGAGGAAAGTGCTCATCTCGTCGAATATTAGCGTCGCTTCGCCCAGCACGCAACGGAGATAGTGCTTGAGCGACTTTACAGCGGCCTCTCAGAGACCACCGAAATGAGGTGCCAACGGCAGATTGAAGCATCATTGAATTTGATCGCTCGCTAACTGGTCGGCGATCCGACGCTGCTCTGGATTGCTGGCCGTAAAGAACGCCCGAAGCTGAGCGTCGACCCCGACAAAGTTGGTGCCGCAGTCGCAGTGGAGACTGTGCCGTGAACTGCCGGAACGCCGCCAGAAACGCCTCCCCCGTATAGTCGGAAACGACTTCAAGGTGCACGGCCTTTGTGCTCAGGCAGATGAAGACCGCGAGGAACGCCTTATGAGCGCGGTGGCCGCGCCCTTTCGTCGTCCTTAACTGGATAGGACGGACGTAATCCACGCGGTGTGGAGAAATGGCCTTGCTGGAATTACTCGAGACCGCGGCAGATCGCCCATGATTTGTTGCGGCGTGGGAGCCCGCCATCGCACGCAAGTGACGCACCGCTGGATTACGGCCTTCACCAGGTATCGGCCTCGGGGAATCCAGTATTGCTGCCGAATGGCCCTGAAGGTGAGCTGTACCTCCGCCGGTGACAGGCCTCGACAATTAGTCGCGTGCGAAGAGCTGGACAGAATAATTGGATGCTTCTCGTCGAATGCCAGGAAAGCATGTTTAATCCGCCCGCCGACCCTGAGGATGCTTTGCTGATCTACAAAAGAAGTTAATTTTGTGAGTAAATTTTTGTTTGATAAAGGGGCGCCCCGTGCGAGCGTTTTTGTCTCCGAGTCAAAGTGTTCCGCTTGTACTCTTCGAATCCAGATAAGGCGACCATCGTCGCACTCGGAGCCCGTAAGGGTGTCCGCCGGATAGCACTGGTCCTTTGTTACAGCTGGAGGTCTCGTCGCTGAGCGCCGTTGCAACCACCGCCGACATTAGACTATCACTCGCTAGCAGGCAGTTCCAGGAGGAGAAGCGAGTGAGCTCGTCTGGCTCGGTGTTCTGATGTTGCGGCGCTGCGACGGCGTGCATCCTCGCTCGTTTCTCTGGAAAGTCATCGAGTACTTCGGTGAGAAAAGGCGTCCACGAAGCCCTATCTTCTCGTAACCAGGATGGTTCCTGCCACTAGAGCAGGTGAGCGACCAGTTCGCTAGGAGAGATTCCACGTGATGCGCAGTCCACGGGATTGCTCGATCCCGAAAGATGGTGCCACTGAGCTTCCGGCAGGGTCGTCTAAATTTCGGCAACCCGGTTGGCCACGTACGTCTTCCACGGGTGACCGCGGATCCAACCCAGCGCGACGGTGGGGTCGGACCACAAGTAAAATGGAACATCCATGACGCTGAGAGTCTGCCGCACGTGAGCTGCCAGGGGACGAGCAGTATCACCGCGCACAGCTCCAGGAAATGTCACCGGCTTAAGCGAAACCACCTTTGTTTTAACCGCTACTAATGTCAAATCCACTTTCTTCTTGCAGGTGTTAGTCTGCGCGTATATGACGGCCGCTCGGACGCATCTGCGAACCCATGGAGCTCAATCACTGCATTCACCGCTCTGAGCGACACAAACCGTGGAACGTGAATTTCTTCCAGCCTTTGAAGATTGGCCTGGAACTCCTGCCAAAGTCGTGTGCTAACTTCATCCAATGGAGTGTCCCAGTCGATACCTCGAAGCCAAATAACGAGAACGAAGTCGAGGCAGACCCCATCTTTTCTTGCCGCCAAAACCTCTACACCAAGTCGAATAGATCGTCCTCTCCGTAACATTGAAACGTCCGGGCGCACTGGTTAGTGCTCGCCATGCCGATAGTGCCCGATAAAATCTAACCTAACTTTGTTACGCCATAGGTTCCTGAGGCCCACCGCGCCGCAGGCCCGGCTGGAGGATGTCCGTGTAGACATCGGCGCCGAGAAAAAGGTTCACTGGATCGGCGGTCTAACTTTGTTTGTTACGCCATAGGTTCCTGAGGCCCACCGCGCCGCAGGCCCGGCTGAAGGATGTCCGTGTAGACATCGGCGCCGAGAAAAAGGTCCACTGCATCGGCGGCGAGAAAGTCTGGGTCGGCAAGCTCCAGCCCGTTCAGATGCGCCCACGTTCCTTGTTCTGCGCGGAAGCCGCCGTTGTAAAGAGTAAGCCGTGGGTGGACCAGCGCTGACACTGTCATCGGTGACCCGCCACAGCACGCGGAGATCTCGAGGTCGACTTGGCCTCGAGCGACGCCAGTCAACCGACGGCAAATATCAATACGGAGGTAGGTGATCGCGGCACCTGCAGTCGCTGCGCCAACGACTCTGCTATCAACCGCGTTTTGGAGCCTTGGTCAACCAACGCGCGCGCGGTATGAGGGCTGCCAAATCGGTCGGCGATGCGAACGCGCGCGGTTGCGAGAAGCACGGCAGGCGCTGGTTTGGACGACTGGTCGCGGCGTGCGAGGTCTTAGCGATCTCGACTCGGTATGCATCGTGAAGAGTTGTGTGATGGCGCGCACCGCACGACGAGCACGTCTTCTTCGACGTGCACTCGCTTTCCTTGTGTCTGCCTAAACAATTGAGGCACAGATTATTGGCCTCGATGAGTTGCTTCCTCTCCGCAGCAGTTTTCACCTTGTAGCCGTCGCAGAACATGATATAGTGCTTTTGGCGGCAGACAGAACACCGACCTCGCTTTGTTTCCGGCTTGCGAGCGTGAAGTACGCGTGTCTGACGCCCAGGATTTGCGCACGATTTCGCGGAATTATTTTCTGGTTTGAGAGACTGTAACGATTCAAGAGTATGGAGCCGGCTTCCACCAACCCAATCGTGATGTTGGCGGAGCCTGATTTCCTGAGGTTTTCGTACGACCGTGCGATGCGCCCGTAGAGGTTGAATTGTGCGCGGACCATTCCCTCCATGCCCTTACTCATGTCGTTTTTGCAAGTAAGAATTCTCCGGGGAAGCACAGATGAAATTTACGTCGGCACTGCACTCGCGATTTCGCGGAATTATTTTCTGGTTTGAGAGACTGTAACGATTCAAGAGTATGGAGCCGGCGGTCCAAGAATTGCTGCAACGCGGAGTAAGACGGCGGCTCCGTCGTATCGCTCAACGAATTCTCCCATTCGCGACGCGACCGAGAATCGAAACGACCCACAATCAGATGAACGAATAAGTCCTCTCCGCGCGTTATCGGTCGTCCTAGGCTCTCGAGCGAACCGACGGTACTCATAACGCAATGATATAGTTTGCGAAGTTCAGTGGCCGACTCACCCTTCATCTTCTGAAGCGTTGTTAAACGGGAGATGTAGGAACGCACCAGGAGACGCTTGTTTCCGTAGTAGTCCGTCAAGGTCTTCCACGCGCGTTCAAAATTTTCATCCGTCGTTGGTAGGCTGCGAATCAGTAACTCCGCTTTACCTTTTACGCACGTCTTCAGGTAATGGAGCTGTTCGACCTGGGAAATGGAGGAGTCCTTCCCGATGAGAGAGTGGAACAGATCCCGGAAGGACGGCCACTCCTCGTATTGACCCGAGAATTGCGGCAGCTGAATACGCGGCAAAGTCGTGCGCGACGGCTGCAAAGAACTTGTACCGACGGCTGGATTCTCCACGCCAGCTTTATTCTTCAGGGTAAAGAGAGTGTCCAAGAACAAGCCCTTCTACGCGAGGTAAGTTTCTTCCGTGAGTAGCAGCAGGTCCTTTTTTTGATAATCACTGTCTAACAGGGCTTCCCAGCAGGAAGTGACGAGCTTGTCATGCTGGGTCTCGAACTTTGCCCAGTTTGCTTCGAGGGATTGCAAACGCGCTTCCACCAACCCAATCGTGATGTTGGCGGAGCCTGATTTCCTAAAGTTTTCGTACGACCGTGCGATGCGCCCGTAGAGGTTGAATTGTGCGCGGACCATTCCCTCCATGCCCTTACTCATGTCGTTTTTGCAAGTAAGAATTCTCCGGGGAAGCACAGATGAAATTTACGTCGGCACTGCACTCGCTTCACGAACCGGCACCGGATGACAAAAAGAATCCGGCTCGAAGGATCAGCAAATGAACGCGATATAGCGGACGCGCGAGTGAGGAGGGTCTGGACACTAGCTCGGACGATGGAAACGCGATTGACAAAGTCGACTCGACAGACAATTAACAGCACACAGTTTAATAAACGAAAAATAATATGTACACTTTATACAGTTATTCACAGCGATCGAGTATTCACGTAATTACAAGTTCCAAGAGCAACTTGCAAGAAGCAAATTTGGAGTTGAAATTTTGCCAAAATTTGATCACTTTTCTCGTTTAAAATAACGTGTGTGCATTGAAGACTTTGTGCGCAATGCGAAATGCTCCTTCCGCGCGTTACTTTTATTAGTGCTTGCCCTTCTACAAAGATCCCGCTGGTTCGAGAAATTGACGCGTTTTCCGGTGACAATTTTTGTCGGGCGTCTTTTGTCTCGAACTGTTTTGGGATCCTTCTTGAAGGGCAATAATTATTATTGTCACCGATGAGTCGGTTATTACCGGGTCTTTTCACGATCGCTAACTGACAGCCCGTGATTGGACGCCAGTGACGTAAATTCTCACTGCCGTGATAGGCGCTCGGTGGCGATTGGTCCCGGGCCGCAATTCGCGCGAGCCGCGCCATGATTCGTGTCGTCATGACGAGTGACAATTACGAGTACGCTCTGCCCTCCTTCCTCACCGCGCTCTTGCCATTAGCTCAATCGTAAACAATTATATTAATCGTATCAAATTATTTCCCGATATTTATCGCGATTGTGTTTGGAAAAGAAATTTGACGGAGCGTTTCGCACTATATAGTTTTATTCAAGTGTTGCCGTACGAATGATAACAAGACTGTAACACGTGAACAATAGAGCGCAATACGTCGTCGAGGCGTATAAATACCACGTTATTGCTAATTCGTTGTCATAATATTTTACGTATTATATCATATGTACACGCGGAATATTAATGTACAAAAGTATTTTAAATTGTAGATTAATTATTTATTAAACGATTGATGTATCATGAAACCTTTTGTAATGCTACACATCCTACGATTTGATTGTTTAATTGCGCGTTCTTAATCCGAATTATATTTAAACAAATAAATATCAAAAAATATCGTTAAAGCATAAGACGAAATATTTTTACTCTAAGTATCGATAGAAAAATAGTTATTGTTTGTATGGATCGCAACAAAACAATAATTTATAAAAAGATATAAAAGTAAGGCTCTTATACGATTAAAATCAAGTAAAATCCGAGTAAAAAGGCAAAAGAGCCACGCGCAGTTTTTAGGGCGCAAAGGTATATAATTTAAACCAAAAAATAAATTAAAAAATTAGAGAATTTCTTTAATTACATGATTCGCGAATGGCGGACGTTTCGGCCCTTTTTTTGGCCATCATCAGCGCAAATAATACTAAACTCAACAATATAAACGGTATACAGAAAGAGTCTTAATCAATTAAAGCGCAGAGTTACATGGTGACCAACGGTAGAAGGCGTGATCCCTCATGTCGCTCCAAAGGCAAAAACCATTCTCCATGTAGTCCATGTTATTTCGGGGCAAAAACCTCGATTCTTTAAGCATGAATCCACGAACATGATGATACGTTAATAATTGTGTCTGTAATTTGCGCGGAATGGTTTGTGTCAAAAAACGAAAAAAGAGAGAGGGTCCGTGTCGGAAATTACAGTAGTAAGACTTACATAAAAGAGACGCAGCGCACAAGTCGACAGCAAAAATTTTTCAGCAACGCAAAGTCTTAACTAAACTCACTAACTAACCACAGAGTAATGAGAGATCTCTCATTACTCTTCTATAGTCTGCAGAATTTCAAATGAACGCGATATAGCGGACGCGCGAGTGAGGAGGGTCTGGACACTAGCTCGGACGATGGAAACGCGATTGACAAAGTCGACTCGACAGACAATTAACAGCACACAGTTTAATAAACGAAAAATAATATGTACACTTTATACAGTTATTCACAGCGATCGAGTATTCACGTAATTACAAGTTCCAAGAGCAACTTGCAAGAAGCAAATTTGGAGTTGAAATTTTGCCAAAATTTGATCACTTTTCTCGTTTAAAATAACGTGTGTGCATTGAAGACTTTGTGCGAAATGCGAAATGCTCCTTCCGCGCGTTACTTTTATTAGTGCTTGCCCTTCTACAAAGATCCCGCTGGTTCGAGAAATTGACGCGTTTTCCGGTGACAATTTTTGTCGGGCGTCTTTTGTTTCGAACTGTTTTGGGATCCTTCTTGAAGGGCAATAATTATTATTGTCACCGATGAGTCGGTTATTACCGGGTCTTTTCACGATCGCTAACTGACAGCCCGTGATTGGACGCCAGTGACGTAAATTCTCACTGCCGTGATAGGCGCTCGGTGGCGATTGGTCCCGGGCCGCAATTCGCGCGAGGCGCGCCATGATTCGTGTCGTCATGACGAGCGACAATTACGAGTACGCTCTGCCCTCCTTCCTCACCGCGCTCTTGCCATTAGCTCAATCGTAAACAATTATATTAATCGTATCAAATTATTTCCCGATATTTATCGCGATTGTGTTTGGAAAAGAAATTTGACGGAGCGTTTCGCACTATATAGTTTTATTCAAATGTTGCCGTACGAATGATAACAAGACTGTAACACGTAAACAATAGAGCGCAATACGTCGTCGAGGCGTATAAATACCACGTTATTGCTAATTCGTTGTCATAATATTTTACGTATTATATCATATGTACACGCGGAATATTAATGTACAAAAGTATTTTAAATTGTAGATTAATTATTTATTAAACGATTGATGTATCATGAAACCTTTTGTAATGCTACTCATCCTACGATTCGATTGTTTAATTGCGCGTTCTTAATCCGAATTATATTTAAACAAATAAATATCAAAAAATATCGTTAAAGCATAAGACGAAATATTTTTACTCTAAGTATCGATAGAAAAATAGTTATTGTTTGTATGGATCGCAACAAAACAATAATTTATAAAAAGATATAAAAGTAAGGCTCTTATACGATTAAAATCAAGTAAAATTGGATCGCAACAAAACGATAATTTATAATTTAAATTTCTGTCACTTCGGTTCTTACTTTGAAACAGGCTCTTACTTACATTTTATCGATTTACAAATAATTTTAATGGATTCATGAGATTCTTGTGATTAAAATGATATCAAACACGTGGATGCAGCACCGATTGTGCGCACCGATGCACATTAAAAGCTATTATAAATAAATTTGTATAAGGATAATTAATTATTATATTTTCCTATAGTTTTAACCGTATTCTATCGTTTTTTAAGGAGTTTTAATTGTTGGCAGCGTTAATTAATTTTTTCACATTTATATGATCGCCAGTGATACTATCAGTTGTCGGATTTTCGCAAAATGTCATAAAATGTCGAAAAATCGCGATATCTTGTTTAATATTGTTTTTTTAGCCTATGAAATGTTAAGAGTGTTTTTTTCTATCTTGTGGAATTCCACTCAAAATTTTAATTAAAAGGCCGGAAATGCAAGAATAATACTTTTCTCGGGAGATTTAGATATGTATTTATACGGCATACGTGAAATTGTGATTCTCATAACACGGAGATCTATTCTATTATAATTGTTATATTTTCCTATAGTTTTAATCTTTCTTCTTTCAATTTCTAAAGAGTTCTATTTATTAATTAATTGTTTCACGTTTACATGATCGCTCGATGTTATATATACTGTCAGCTGACAGATTTTCGTAAAATGTTATACGAAGATTCGCGATTTTTTTTTTGCAATTTTCGCTTTTTAGAATATAATAATAACTTTTTGTATTGTGCGGGATTTTACCTAGATCTCTAATTAAAACACCGGAAATGCAAAAGAGTATTCGTCTCGAGACTTTCAGATATATCTTTATACAACATACAAAAAATCAATTTATGAAATAGAGGTCTATTCTGATTTTCCTATAATTTTAATCGTGTTCTTTCGATTTTTAAGAAATTCTAATTATTAACAACGTTAATTAATTTACTTATGATTGTATATAATTGAAGGTCGCTTGATTAACGTATCTCCTTTAAACGTTGCGTGATTTTTGGAATAAAGTACTATTCTATATATTATAATATAATAAATTTTCTAATAATTCTAACCGTATTCTTTCAATTTCTAGGGCTTTCATTAGCAGCGTTAATTGATTTTTTCATATTTATACGAGTATGATCCCTCGGTAGAAGATATACTATCAGACTTCTTGAAAACGTCATACAAAAAATTGCAATATATTATGCAATATTGGTTTTAGCATTTAAAATCTTAAGTTTTTTTTATATCACGTGTAGTGTGTTTTTTAAAACTCTAATTAAAAATCTGAAAATACAAAAAAGTTGGAATTGTGAAAAAATTTAATTCTTACGAGACTTAAATATATCTTTATACAACATATGAAAAATTGCGATTTCCGAAATGCGGACGTCTATTCTATTATAAATACTTCATTTTTCTTAAGTTTTAACCGTATTTTTTCGAAATCGAATGAGTTTTAATCATTAACAGCATTAACTAATTTTTTCACGTTTATATGATTGCTCGATAGAGATACTGTCCAACCTCCTCTTCGAGTTCTTGTATTTTTATGGCTTATCAAATTCCGTTGTCTCAAGATCGTAGGAGCCTGTTGTGCTTCCTTTTCCTGTGGTCGGAATATATTCTGCGGTTATTTCCTCAAGCATTCTTAAAATATGTTTAAACCACTGAAGCCCCTTTTTTCTATTCTCTCGATTATTGTCTCTTTTGCTTCCATCTTATTCAAAAATTTTGATATAGTAAATATAACTACGGTATCTCTCTTAGTCTGACTATTCCCCCTCGACCTGTCCGGCATGGGTGATCCTACCAGTAACTACATTACCTCCGGCATAGCTTTTAGGTTCATTAACATTAGAATACTCAAATCTCCTCACCCGGCAAATGCTTTTGCAGCGAAATATGTTCTTCGAAGTTTATTGTCGCGATATATATAGTTACATATTATTTATATATATTAATTACGCATCAATAACATAAATAATATAAAATTAAACAAATCTTAGAAAGCATAGCTCTTTTTAAAGCAGCGACAAGTATCTTCAGAAAAGAAAATAAGTCATAAGTGGAGTACAGCAAATAAAGAATAATGGTTCGGCGAAAGTGCTTCATTTAAATCGATTATTTAGGCTGATGATTTATAATGGTCACCAATTACGCAAGCGCGTTACGTGTCGCTTGATTAGAACCACATGATGCAAACGTTCATGCAATAGTCCGTTAAGAACTACATGTGAATAGTGAGCCCTCAAGAGCGCCCATAATATATATATAAGAAACAATTGTTACAAATAGTTGCAGTATTTAATCAAACAAGAAATATAGAAAATATATATGATCTGGTAAAACTTGGCGCATAATGATAAAAATTAAAGATTTATAATTCAGTAATTTCCTGGTTGTCTAATTTAACTTTTTCGAACAATAATTACATATCGCACGTTTCTTTTTATTTGATTGCTTTTCTACTAAATTATATTAAAAGGAACTACAGAAGGAGACTGATAACATTTATATTATAATTTGTGTGATACAACGAATGCATACGTGTCAGTTCAACGTCGTCATTGGTTTTCATAGGAAAAAGTGAGCATTTATTAACCAAAAGTTTTATAATTTGATGATATGTAAGATGCATCGTGATTGGTTATAAAAAGAAATTTTGAAAAGTAGCGCTGGAAAAGATCTCATGATTGATGTACTAAATGAATTTCAAAAAATGATATACGTAAGAAAACATTATCCAGAATATCGATAAAATCACTAGTCATAGCTAAGTCGCCAAGGATTATGCAAAAGCTGACTGAGCGCAAGTATTTACAAAAAATTATTATGTCAGAAACGGTATTATGTGTTTTACTGAAAGTGTCAAGCGAGAGCGAGAGCGGATATCTTGTCAAACTATTCGGATTCAGACTTCACACGGGTAAGAGATTGCTTTGTTGAATATAATTGAATGTTATTATATAGCTAATAATTCATTTGGAAAACTAAAACTTGTATTTGATAATAAAAAATATGTAATGTATAATAATAAAATAAAACTATATAACATAAAACACTAAAAGAGTATGTGTGATGTTATGAACAAAGAAGATATATGGATCTTGGAAATTTTATTTATAAATGAATTTTATATAGTATAAAATTAAGCTTAATTAAGATGGCGTATTAAAACTTGACTGTATTATCTTTTTATTTCTCTCTTTGCTTTTTTTGAAAATAAGTATTTTTGGCATCACTAAGATTTTTTGTTTATTTTCCGCTATGTTAATACATACGGTGATACTTGAACTAATTTTTATGTGATTTTTCTTCAATTCCTAAGATCTTTTAATTTTTCAAGTATTTATAACCATTTATTAGTATAATAATATTTGTAACAAATTAATTTTTATATAACAAGATTAATTTAGAAAGTCAGCATTTTTTTATGTTAAGGATAGTTATACATGTATATAGGTATACATATATAACAAAACAGAGCTACTAAATATCGAAATAAACTCGAGTATCGGTATAATAGAATTTCGAGTTGTATCATAGACATATGAAAAATATAAACCAAGACTTTATACGAGGGATAGCTGATAAATTCGGTAAGGGGGGCATTCATCTGACTTCGGCTATTTTCGTAAGCGCGACTCGGATATGTTCGGCTTTCCGTGACTGCTATTGTAATAAATGATTCTTAATCTAACTGTTATTCATAAGAATGTTTGAAAGTAATATTAAACATTCTGTAATGCTACTTGCGTCATTTTATATATTCTTATACATAGTAATAAATACTATAAAGTCTTTTCTGTTGTTTCTCAAGACCAAATAGTTTTCATAATTTAAAAAAATAAAATGTAAAGAATTTTGCAATACGAAGAAAATTCAGAACCACTGATATAATCTCGCATTTTAAATATAGAACATGGAAAACATATTATTCATTTAATATATTATTTGTTTAACACATGAATATATGTAACAAAATTTATATTTAACATTATTTGATATTGTTTGTAATACTATATTGTTATAAATATATAATGTTAAGGGCATATTACTATCATTCTTACTTAACAATTAATCTAAACTTCTATAAAAAGGATAAATGAGATATATGTTTATATACGTTTTTTTGTTCTTTTTATTGGCCTTTAAACAATATTAACTTACTTATCTTATGTCTGTCGCTTATCTCTACATTTTGTATATATTGTGTCAATTTTGTTTTCGCATATAATTGTATAATAGCATGCAATAAATGATTTAAATGATTTGTAAAAAAGTTTTGATCATTAATATTAACATTCTCTTCATTCCAAAAATATATTTTTATCTATAAAATGTACCATAATATCATTTGTAAACCTATTCATATTAAACTAATCAAATGTTTGATGTATATATGTATGTGTATATAAGTAGTCAATGTATTTTCAATTTGTTTACATATGTATACAAGAGTTGATGGATATAATAATGGCCCTCTGTTTGTAATATTTATTAAATTACAATTAAATTTATTAAATTTATTACGCAAGAGCTCATTTTTTGCAATATATTCTTATAGACTCTTTTATTTTATATATTTTAAACATTAATATTTCCTTAATAATATTAATAAAAGAAATATTATATTTTATTTATTATTTCTATGGATATCACTATAACAAACACAATATACATATGTACATTTAAGCCGAATGTTATCGAGTCTTACCGAAATAAGCCGATATCAGACGAGTTCCCTTCTGCCCCGGAAATCAGACCCCCCAGCGAATAGCAGCTCATACTCGGTCTATGTTTTTTATATGTCTATGAGTTGTATAATAAACTATTAATAAACCATAACAATAAATCTAACAGTCACAGAAATCAACACATATCAATCACATCATCACATATCAATATATACGCAACCAGCTAATTTTTTGCCTTTGACTTTATATCTAATTTTAATTGTAAATATATCCATTAAATAGCTATATACATACTATCTTATCTAGGTGTAATGTAGGTTAATTATAACATCATATTCTCCAGAATTTGTTTGCGAATATATGATGATGTAATTAAAAAAATGTAACGATAACCGGAAAGAAATTCGATAAAAGTTCAAATATAAAAATTTATACAATTTTTATGACCATAAAAATACAATATTTATAACATTTATATTCTTGAAGATAAACAAACATTGTTGAAACTTTAACGATAAACAAATTTTAAAAAAAGAATTGTGTTAAGATAAAGTCACTTACTTTGAGAAGTTAACTAAGTTACCGTAAAAAAGAACAAATCGTTCAATAAAATTGTTTCAACAATCGAAAAGAGCTACACTGTCATGTATTATTTGCTAGATGGAACGGTTATATGATTTCTCATTAACCCTCATCTATTCTGCGTGACTTTGGACTATCGCACACAAATTAACACAGCTATAGTATATGCATAGCAAACCGTCTGATTGAACGAGCATCGATTAAGTCACCATATTCATTTACGTAACATGCTCGTGGTCCAGACGGTCTTATTGACCTTTATTTAACGCAGCTATGTCAATTTGTGTATGATAGCTCTTTCTGTTTGATATAAGAATCATGTTTGATATGCAAAAAGATCTTGCATATAAAAACTGATAAAAATAGATTTTTGAAAAGAGTCTCGAAGAACAATAAAAACAGATTTTAAAAAAAATGTAACTACGCTGTATTTTTTAAACATATTATTAATCAGGAGAGGTACAAAGAAAAATATTATGCCTATATGATTAAACAAACAAGAAATTTCATGGTAGATTTACTTATTTGTACATATATTAATTATCATTAGAAGTACCGGAAGTAGCCACGTGTTTGGCCCGGCAGTGCTTACTTAATTCTTTTCGTATGTTATACTTTATCCAGGATATTTCAGTATCCGAGGACAACGATTATCACATTTTACAAAACATCAAATCTGACCGGAGACATCCTGATAGTGCGAGTGTGAGAAACAAAATTGATGAGATTCCATTTGCAAATATGTCCGTGATCCCAAAATCTATTGGTAAGTTGCAAAGAAATGCATAAATTGTTAATAAAAAAAGTCTACGACAAAAAAAATTGTGAATATAATTTATGTTACGTCCAGACTCGAGGAAGGATGAGTCGACGGAAGGGCGCAACAACTATCTTTAATTTTCCCGAAATTAAACGTCTCGTGGCGTTTGGAATCGGGTCGAACGAACTGACAGGTCTGAAAAGCAGGTAAACGACTGAGTCGCTGTTACGCTGGTTATTCAGACATTCGTTTGGTGGTCCCTTTTTGGTAAGACAATTTAATCTCTTTTACGCGGGATGGGACCAAATGCGATCTTTCGACTAGAGGAATGAGTGGGGGGTTTAATAAAGAGTTACTTTGATTTTTAAATTAACAAAATGTAAATTTATTAATTTTAAAGTAAATGGTGGATATACATGATTATATAAAAAAAAAATTAAAATAGAAAAATTGTTGATTATAATTTCTCGGTGAGTGTACATGTGTATGTGTGTGTTTTTGGTTCGCGGGTGTTACATTAATACGCGGAGGACATCAGTCAGAAATGGAATAGAATGATTTACACTGTTAAATTTAGATTCTGACTGGTTAATACAATATAAAAATATATTTGATTAAAGGATAAAAACATAAAATCAAAATCAATATGTATAAGTAAATAAGTGTATATGTTAAGAACGGTCAGAAATATAAAATTAGTCACTCGCATATGTGTTAGATTAAGATCAGGATTTAAAAAAATTTTTCTAGGACTTATTACCGAAACGGGTTAATGATTTAAAAGAATGAAACATTCTTCGAAAAGTTTTGATTTAAATAAGAAACAAGACAAAAAGGAGGAAAAGAAAAATTATTCAATTAAACTTACTTTTTTCAATAGTAATTCAGAGGTGGAGGGGTGGCGAATTTTTGTACGGTGTTTCGCTCTGTGTCTCATGTCGGCAATCCGATGTTCGATTCGTGGTTGCTCTGGAGATGATGCCAAGTGAGGACACTGGTGGCACAAGTGCCTAACTCGCGAATTACGGTGCAAAAGCACAGAGTAAGACTGCGTGAAGCTGAAGACTGGAGAATAAGTGCGTAAGTGAGTTCGAGTCCTCTTTTTATATTTCTCTTTTCGGGGTGTATTCTAATTTCTAAGAGTGGGAATCTTCCAAAACTTTAACGAATTAAAAGTTGTGCCAGTGTCCTCATTAGGCGGGGTGTTTCTCCTACTTTTCAAATTTTCACTCATGACGATCGTCGATTGGTGATCAGTTCAGAGTCCCTTGAGCTCTAGGTTTCTCTTACGCCCGTGATTTGATTTAGACAAAGTCCAAATGTGACGTCACAAAAGTTTCGTCATTATTTATTTAGTTGTATTCATCGGATGTTTTGTGAGAATTTTATTATCTTTTCGTTATCAGCGTTTGAGAATGCTACTGCGAGGGTATCTACTGGTTCTTATTTATTTTTCGGCGACCGGCGCGGTTTCGTCGCGTCTTTCTCACGGTTACTCATAGATATAGATATTGATAAGTGACTAAATGTTTAAGGAATGTGTGACGCAAGATGCTCTATTTACCGAACGACTCATTTCTATCACCGATCGATTATCATTGCCGCAACTTCGTGGAAGGAAGGAATCGTGGAGTCACCAGGACGTAACATTTACATTTAAAAGAAAATATAAATAAAATATAAAAAAATATCTTTCAATACCGAAAAGAATATAAATTACATTTTGCCGCAAAAAAGAAAAAAATTCATATTATGTTAAATTAATTAAGATTTAATATAAAGCAGTTAATTATATTATTTAATTTTGGTAGTTTATTTTTTTTAGGACAATAGCAAATATTATTTCTGATAATACTTCTGATTTCTTAATCAATAAGATATTTCTGAAAAACGTTTAATGTTTTGCTAAAAATTTCATATTTGTTTTTGTTCTGGATTAATAATTACTTTTTTGAATCTTATAAAACATGCAAAAGTTTTATATATTATTTTATTATTTAAAAAGTCAACACTTGCTGTGCTAATTTCCATATTTTGTAATTTATGTTTATTATTTTCTTACTTTTATTTTTACTATAAATTTTTTCTGAGTTACTGAGATAATCAAGTTAATGTTCTTGTATATAATTATGCTAATATGTGAAATCTAAAAAATTCTAGAAAGCATTTTGAGCGAACCAACATCTTACAGAGCATTTGTAGAGTTCCGTAATGGATTCCTAAATGAAGAAGACGACATTTTTGTGACATTTAGGTAAAAAATCTAAAATCTCGGTCTGTATTCTTTTAAATTTAACGATACATACATATAAAAACGTTGATCCTGTTATAATTTTACTAAATATGAAAAGGCCAAAATAATTTTTTTACAGATGGAACCAACCTAAATTTACAGAGAAGTAATACAAGGATACACAGTGCAGTGTTGGTTCATCGAGAACCAAAAAGAGATTCAAATCTGCAACGACGAAAATATCTCAGCTATAATATTGGAGTGCACGCTACACAATCTAAAACAAGAGATTATCCAGTAGCCAATTCTTAGTATTTATGTCGTCAATTTATATGAAAAGAAAACGTGACATATTGAGTGCGACGGAGCACATAGACAAATTTTTCTGAAAGATTTGAACATTTTTTCCATCAAGATTTGATTGCATTGTCTGCGGGTCACTACCCTTGCTGTAATTTGTCCAATATAAAATTCTAAAAAATGTATGCATTATTTTATATATTATGAAACATTATTATAATAATAGCAGAAAAAATTATATATATAGTGAATATTTAAAATTCTTATAATTAAATTTGTGTTAATTTATTATTTTTTAATAACTTTTGATCTTAATTACAAAGCCATGTGAAATTATTGAAAAATTACAAATCAATACAAATTTTTAATAGAAATATTGTGCATTTATTTCAAATGTATGAACGTATTTCATATGGCTTTGTAGTTAAAATCAAAAGTTATCAAAAAATAATAAATTAACATTAATTTAATTATAAGAATTTTAAATATTCACTATATATATAATTTTTTCTGCTATTGTTATAATAATGTTCCATAATATATAAAATAATGTATACAGTTTTTAGAATTTTATATTGGACAAATTACAGCAAGGGTAGTGACCCTCAGACAATGCAATCAAATCTTGATAGAAAAAATGTTCAAATCTTTCAGAAAAATTTATTGATGTGCTCTTTTGCACTCAATATGTCACGTTTTCTTTTCATAAAAATTGACGACATAAATACTAAGAAACCGCTAATTTATTGGCTACTGGATAATCTCTTGTTTATGACGGACATTAATGTTTCTATGTGTAATTTGATTTTACATACAAAAAATTCGACTATCAAGTATACTTCCAATCTTTAGCAATTGATAAGACAAACATTTACATTAAATTTGATTATCGTATATGTTTTGAAAAAAGTTATGCACTTCTCGAGAGCGTAGACTGCATTCAAATACATTCAAAAAATAGAAACGTCTTACACGATTTATAAATTTCATGCTTTTGGTAAACCTTTGCAATTGTATTCTCCGACGAGATGTCTGACACCTGACAAAATAATTTACAACGTAGAAGTAGTGATGGTAACGACGAACAGCATTATCGTAAATCTTCTGGAGACGGTCCATAAGAGTGGATGCAAAAAGTACAACTTACCTACCACGCTATATACAATTAACATAACATTGTGTGGATAATGAGCTTAATAAGTTCGATAATTCCACCGTGCAGACGTACAAGTGATGTTACGAGATTCAGAATTTAACGCCGCTTGCAGAGTACAAGTTACTGCTAATCCTAAGCAATTTTTATTCTAATCAGTTAGCGATGAACCTGTTATTTGGCTCAGAAGTGATGTTGACAACTAAACCGAGTAAGCTCGATGCACCGGAAATTGTGACAGTTCAGGCTCTAACGCCTGCTATAGCGGCAGTTTATTGGATGCCACCCAAGGAGCTAAACTGCGGGTCCGTGATCTATGAAGTATATTGGACGTTATTTATCAACAGTACACGACAAATAAACAAGCTATCTATCAATAAGACGAACATAAGGTAGAGAATCAATTTTTCACGATAATCGAACCGTTGATACTAAGACAGAAATATAGGGTATTTGTACGCATATATCCAGCCAATTTCAGCGATCATTATAATGACAGTTTGAGCAAAATCTTGTACATGTATTCGGAACCAAACAATATAACTTTGAATGAGGTTAGCATAAACGGTATGAATATCTCGTGGATTCCTAACGTTAATTTGACGATTCACTACGTATTGGAATACAAAAATGTTTGGACGCAGGAGTGGCAAATTGCAGACAACTTTGAGAAATAATGGGGGGAATGTAATGTACTATACATATAAGAAACTTACTACCAGGAACTCTATACGAGTTTCGTTTGATACTAAAATACCCCAAATACGAGAAAAACTTTACATGGCCGTCTGATAGAAGATTTACTTTTTCAACACTGACAGTAAGCAAAGAAAGATATTATAACATTATATGCTTATTTTAGATATAAAAATGTTTACAAAATTTAAGAACTTAGAAATTTGTAATAATAAAATTATAAATAGAAATAAGTTTTTAAATAAAATGAATATATTGAGAGTATATTTTTTGCGTAATAAAGGTGATATTTCGAGCACTCCTGGAATATCGGTTATGCAATATTACATATCATTCACCGTTAGCTTTGTCGCTATAGTTACTGTAATCTGCGTCTGCTACTTTTACTACTGTAAGTATATTTGATACGCATTTAGTTCTTTAATTGCAGAAAGAGAGAGATTATATCTAATGCATTATAGTATATAGAAATTTTCTAAAAAAAATAATTTACTTGTTAAAAAAGCGATGTAAATTTTGCAATGCATATTATTAGATAAGCATATTGTAATTTTATAACAGTGTACCGACAACGCAAAGAAAGTAACGAGCAAATTTTGCCTCCCGTAATTACCGACATCGAATTAGCAATTCTACATGAGATATCGAATTTTTGGATAATTTTTTCAATGTTATTGTTCAATGCTAATTTCTAGATATACAAAAATTGAAACAGATACGCATTTCTCGATACAAATAATTACATAAATAACTTTTTATAAGAGATTATAAGTAATGCAAAATTTTTAATAACATACATATGCACTCTACTATGTATTTTTCGTTAAATTATTTAATACAAAATGAAATATATAATATTACTTGACATTAAACTATATATTTTTTAATGAAAAATAAATTTAAGTTTATTTTAAATATTTTGCAGGTGTTTCGAGGAACAGTAAAGAATTTAGAAGGACCGGGCATAGAGATATCCGCTGCCATAAAAATGCTTCGAAAAAATGCTTCCTCGCAAGAGAAAAAGAAGTTTTTAGAAGAGGCTAGACTTATGAATCACTTTCGACATAAACATGTGCTAAGATTGCTGGCCGTCTGCATAGACGAATATTCTCCATTAATTGTGTTGGAATTAATGGAAATTGGTGATCTGCTACAATATTTGAGAGACAGTCGAAAATTACAACCCTCAGATTCGCACATTCTGCGTCTGCAAGATTTGTTTCCTATGTGCGAAGATGTTGCACGAGGCTGTTGCTACTTGGAAAATCTGCGTTTCGTTCATAGAGATCTCGCTTGTCGAAATTGCTTAGTATCCGCCAGAGATCGCGAAAACCGTGTCATTAAAATTGGCGATTTTGGACTAGCTAGAGATGTTTACAAAAATGACTATTATCGCGTGGTAATTACAATTATCGTAAAAAAATGAAATTTTTTAGAAATGTTTGTGTTCTTTTTTTGTCGTAATGATATAATATATTTTTACTTTGAGTAAAACTTAAGAAAGATGGATTATTTCTGTTTATACATATAAAGCAAGGGATAAATAAACGTTTTTCGTTCTAATACAAATGAGCTTAAAATGGACAACATAAACCAGATGATTAACTTTGCTAAAATCACTTGTTTTAGAAAGGACAAGGTCTTCTTCCTGTTTGCTGGATGGCACCGGAATCTTTGTTGATCGGAATATTTACTTCCCAGAGCGACGTTAGCCAATTTCAGCGATCATTATAATGACAGTTTGAGCAAAATCTTGTACATGTATTCGGAACCAAACAATATAACTTTGAATGAGGTTAGCATAAACGGTATGAATATCTCGTGGATTCCTAACGTTAATTTGACGATTCACTACGTATTGGAATACAAAAATGTTTGGACGCAGGAGTGGCAAATTGCAGACAACTTTGAGAAATAATGGGGGGAATGTAATGTACTATACATATAAGAAACTTACTACCAGGAACTCTATACGAGTTTCGTTTGATACTAAAATACCCCAAATACGAGAAAAACTTTACATGGCCGTCTGATAGAAGATTTACTTTTTCAACACTGACAGTAAGCAAAGAAAGATATTATAACATTATATGCTTATTTTAAATATAAAAATGCTTACAAAATTTAAAAATTTAGTAATTTTTAATAATTAAATTATAAATAGAAGAAAATTTTTAAATAAAATGAAGATATTAAGGGGGGTGTAAAACTAAAAAAAAACACATAGTAGCCATCCCCGAAAAATTAGCAAAATTTTGGTACCAAGAAAATCGATTTATTAATGAATGAGTATTAATGTATGAGTTCGCGGTCAGACAGACAGATGTCAGCTACTTATATATATATAGATATATTATAGTATACAGGGTGTTACAAAAGTCTGGAAACGATCAAACATCTCGTAAACAATGCCTTTAAAAAAAAATGTTTCAGACAAAAGTTGTATGGTTTCGAGGAAGACATAAGGTGGTGTCATTAATTTGACCTTGAATAGTGGCTTGAAGGTCACGTGAAGGTCACCTTTAATTTTTTAAATGGAACTGCCTACTTTTTATTGCGTATTCTTATAGCTTATCTCGAGAGCCTTTCAAAACACTATAATAAAGTAATTTTTTAAGTACTTTTTGGGTTATTTTATATTTTAATCTGATATATTTTGATATAAAAAATCAAATATCTCGTAAGCTCTCGAGATAAGCTACAAGAATATGCAATAAAAAGTAGGCAGTTCCATTAAAAAAATTGAAGATGACCTTCACGTGACCTTCAAGTAACTATTCAAGGTCAAATTAATGACACCACCTTATGTCCCCCTTGAAACCATATAACTTTTGTCTGAAACATTTTTTTCTAAAATGCATTGTTTACGAGATATTTGACCGTTTCCAGACTTTTCTAACACCCTGTATAGAGATTCTGTAAGAAAAGTTACTTTACTTGTTGAAAACGCGATGTATATTTTGCAATGCATACTAAATAAGTATATTGTAATTTTATAACAGTGTATCGACAACGCAAAGAAAGTAACGAGCAAGTTTTGCCTCCGATATTGGCCGACATCTAATTAGAGACTTTACATGAGATACCTAACAGTAACATTCAATTCAATACGTTATACAGTCCTATGTTGCAATATAATTTGGATGAATATGTACTGACTATAATCAAATACGAAGAAATCAGACGAGAAAAACTTTTAGGCAGCGGCGCATTCGGAATGGTAAAAACCAATTTTTTTGATGCAATCTTATGTGCTATAGCTTTTATAAGTTAAGGAATGGAAAAACATGTTTAATTAAGCAAAATAATCAAGACTTCTATTACGAATACAAAAACATAATCAAATAAATAATAAAATAAGATAAATATTTTATTTAAATAAAATTGATTGTATAATAATAGAGATGTTCTTATGATGAAATTTTATGCATAAGTAGGGGAGTAAATAAATAAATTCTTTCCTCAATAATTTTATCGGACGCTGTCATTTTTCATATATGTATATCTTATGTTTTTACTATCGAATCGTAAACTACAAGTCATTTACTATTAAACGGATCTTCGCAAATCTGAAAATTTTAATTTTGATGAAACTTTACACACGTGTAAAGAGGGTAAATATATAAATTTATAAATTTTCAGTTGCCGCTCAAAAGCTATTTTGAAGAGTGGAATCACCCGTTATGTGTCTAACGGCTTCTTCCTTTTCTCAATATATTTCGAAAACTATTTAAGATATTAAAAAATGTATTATACAAAAGTTTTATGATAAAAACAACTCTATTTACCCACATTAATAAAAATATAAAAAAATAATTTAAAAAAAAATTTTTTTGGGAAATCTCTTAAAAATTATTTTTTTCAAATTTTTATTAATGTGGTTAAATAGAGCTGCTTTTACCATAAAATTTGTGTATAAAACATTTTTTGATATCTCGAATAGTTTTCGAGATATATCGAGAAAAGCAAAAAGCCGCTCTACATATGAGGGGTACTTTCACTCCTTAGAACCGTTTTTGGGCAGCAACTGAAAATTTCTAAATTCATCTATTGATCCCCTCTACATGTCTGTAAAGTTTCATCCAAATCAGAATTTTCTGGTTCGCGAGGTTCTCTTATAAGACCTTTTAACATGACTCAACTTTAGATACAGAATTAGACAAAAAGACAGTTTAAGATTTATTTGATATATTCTCTCTTCTCTTGCAGATTAACAAATCCTTTACCATTGAATATGATACAAGTAACGTAAGTAATACTGATGTCAAAAGTATATACATGAAACTACATTCCATCTCAGAGACGAAACCACTGTCAATGATATTAACATTTTTATTTTTTGTACTGGATATAAATACAGTTTGTCTTTTTTGAACTAGAATTGTGGTATACAAATTGACAATAATTATGTAATCGTTTTACAAACATGTCATCAACATTGAGCATCCTTCGATGTGCATTGTCAGTACACCTACGATCGTTGTGACATTCCCCATGTTTCATATGCAGGTATGACAATTTATCTATCATAACTATCTAAGACAACACAATAAGTGTGTAATTTTAGATATAACTACCCATACAGTATAAAACATTGCAACAACATTGTGCTGCAACGTGTTGTATGGGTTTGTAATTATCATCGTGCGATAATACGCACCATTTAAGTCGTAAATTGTGCAATTATAATACTTGAGCTTATTATAATGCTTGAGCTTTGGAAATAATATATAGTATTTTTATATTAAATTTTACAAATTTCCGATATTTTCATATATAATTATTTATACAAGAAATTATTATATTAATAATATTCTTTTTTTATATCTTTCAATAAGTGTTTTTTTACGTATATTTAAAACTGTATTATTTAATTTTAATTTTAAGTTACAATAATACAGAATGAATTACAAAAATTAAAATATTTACAAAAATACGATTTATTTTATTAATTATGTTGTCATTATCCAATTTCATTAAATTGTACATATACTTGTACGCGCAATAAATGTTTTCCAAATTTTTATTTTTTAAGTGCAATCTTTCCTGGCTTTACTAGAGGGCCGAACGGCTTCACTTACAAAATTTGTGATGCTGGAAGATTCAATTCTGAAAACATCAAAAAAGAGATACGCATAAGCTGATGGATCGCCAATGGGATTACAACGATTTATTGGCGATTGCAGGTAGATTCAATCGGGGTTATTATTATTTTATAAACTTGGTTATAGAGTATAATCAGTTCAAAAATCTGCGAATCTTTTACGTTATAGATTCCAGATTTTTTTTTTTTTTAAAGGAGCGAAACGTCGAGTTAATTATACTGGAATAAAGTTTTGTACAATTCCATTCCATGCTTGCCGATAATTATATCAAATCTTTAAATATTATAGGATAATTATTCAGAATCACAGCTCTACCTGCAAATGGGCTGCAAATTTTTTTACGGACTTTTTATGTTTAGAAAGAAATATAAATATCTATTTTTAGTTGGGGGAGGCCCAAAAAAAAAGTTATAGACCAAAAAAGGGTAATTATTTCGAATAAGGTCTTTTCTGAATTTTGACAAATATGATCGGATCTCTCGGTAAAACTTTTTGTTGTGACACTTGGTTATAGAGTATAATCAGTTCAAAAATCTGCGAATCTTTTACGTTATAGATTCCAGATTTTTTTTTTTAAAGGAGCGAAACGTCGAGTTAATTATACTGGAATAAAGTTTTGTACAATTCCATTCCATGCTTGCCGATAATTATATCAAATCTTTAAATATTATAGGATAATTATTCAGAATCACAGCTCTACCTGCAAATGGGCTGCAAATTTTTTTACGGACTTTTTATGTTTAGAAAGAAATATAAATAACTATTTTTAGTTGGGGGAGGCCCAAAAAAAAAGTTATAGACCAAAAAAGGGTAATTATTTCGAATAAGGTCTTTTCTGAATTTTGACAAATATGATCGGATTTCTCGGTAAAACTTTTTGTTGTGACTCCAACAGTGATAATCAGTTGGGGGAGCACGTCCCCCATCAACCCCACCCCCCAAAAAACGAAAAACCCCAAAAATTTCCGAAAATTAGGTAATTTTGTACTATAAAGTTTACCCCACAACCCAATTTTAATCGATTTGATTATATTTTATAATACGTTGACTCAAAACATAAACATTTATGTTAATAAATTTTTCAAGCATTCATTCAAGTTTCAATTTTACTCCTATGTCAAAGACGTATGGCATCAATGTGCATATCAGGCGAATACGCAATATTTTTCTTTTTAACTCTTTCATCTTTGCATTTTTAATACGTTATAATTGTAGGTATATAACAAGCTACATTGTGGTACTATAATCATATATTTCATATATGGAATTGTTTATTACAAATTCTCTTTAGTTATTTTCTATCATTGTAAACCAATATAATTATAAACATTTATAATTTTATATGAAAAGAAAAGTCTTCTTATCTTAAAAAAGTGTAAACATGCAGCAATCGAAAAACTACTTTACATTTATATGTGATTTGCAGATTATAAAAAATTTTAAAAACATTTATCATTCTAAAGTAAAAAACTGATAAGGTTTTTCTGTTTAAAATAAAATTTATATTAAATGGGCTATTAAGATACATACGTGTGGTAAAGCGTGAGTTTCGTGGAGAATAACAAAGAAAGAAAGTTTATCAACTCTATTTCTCTCTTTCTCCCTTTCTCCCTTTTCAATTCCAGTCACCTCTATACGATACCGCAAAAATTCAATACTGCTATAACGACTGTTACAGAAACACAGGTAGACACATATTAAGCAGTCGTGTGCCGTCATCGGTAGTATCAATTATTCCTAATCATTGCAACAGAAGTGCCAGAAGATCTCATTAGAAAATTTTTCCTGAAGTTGGAAATCGACATTGTTGAAGTAAATTGAGACCGTCTATAAAATCACGTGACATTTGAATATTACCCCAAAATAATGTGATTTTTCTCCGCAGTTATTTTTGATAATTTTTTTAACAGTTTGAGCAGATACAACGCAGCTAAGTATCTAATCGATGTCAAAAGAAGAGAATTTTTGATTAATAAGTTGATACAATTAATAAATAGAACCAAATAATTAGCTACTTCTAAATTTCTGAATTTTGAAGTTTTATCAAAGAATTTTAGCTAGTCGTTTAAAATAACGGTTTATTCTTGGCACATAAGAAAAAATAAAGAAAAGAACAGAAAAAACTATATACATACATGTAATACGCATATTAAATTTAATAATTTATCCTTCAATTTCCTAAATTTATGTATATATATATGTATATTCAATTTACTAGGTATATATTTTTTATACATATATTATAGAATTGGAATTTTATCACAATGCGTACAGGTAATAATACATCATTATTAAAAAATGTTTTTATAATAATAAGAATATATATATACAGTTATATACACAATTATATATAAATTTCGATAGTTGAGCCATAAATTATCGGTATACTTTGAAACTCTGAAACTCTCTACTATAATCTCCTTCCTGATTTTATGACAATTATATTTCTTATAGCGTTATTTGCGATCATCATCGCTAACATTGTGCATACCTTCGATGCATCAATGTTATCTTTTGAAGATATGTTATCTAGCAGCAACATTTATAAAAATATATCTGCTAATCTATCTACAGCAATTATAACATATGTAGAATTAAAAGATGTATCTAGTCTAAAAGAACCATCGTATATAGTAAGTAACCGATGTATTTGTATGTTATATAAGTTTTAAGTTGCCTAATTTTTAATTTATGTTTTGTCACAGAATCAATTGATAAACATAGAAAACCAAGTAATTAGTCCTACAAATATAAATATGATAATATTCTTACTTTTAAACGGCGCCAAAGAAGGATCGACAGAGAATGAATTGAAATCTTTTTTGAATGTTACTGATAAAATATCTTTAAACAAATTCTGCAATCATCTCCGTCCTTCTCTCCCTCTCCCCCTCACTTCCTCTTCTCATCCCCTCTCTCCCTCGCTCGTCCTCTCTTTGCCGTCTCCCCCTCCCCCCACTCTGCCCCTCTCTCTCTCTTGCCCCTCCCTCTCCCTACCTTCCCACCGATGACACTTGAACTGAGTTTTAATTTTTTCCATTTCCTAGACCTCTTAATTTTTTAAAATATTTATAATCACATTTATTGTATTACGTTCGGACTCATGGAAAATTAAGTCGAAAAGGAATGTAACTTATATTTACCTCGAAACACACTCTCTCTTTCCTTTACGAGACAAGTGTTTCCAAGTCGAACAAACAATCCCAGGTAGCAAGGTGTCGTCATTATAACGTCATTTTAAGGTCATTTCTCGTCATATGACGTCAGTCGACTAAATAATGACGTAACACAGACGTGATATTTTTGACGACATATTATCGTCACAGAAATAACGTAATTTAATCGTCTTTTTAAGGTTATTTACTGATCAATTAACTAATGTTGTTAAAATATGTCAAT
>NW_021853521.1:35511-35743 GCF_003651465.1 Formica exsecta
TAGCAAGGTGTCGTCATTATAACGTCATTTTAAGGTCATTTCTCGTCATATGACGTCAGTCGACTAAATAATGACGTAACACAGACGTGATATTTTTGACGACATATTATCGTCACAGAAATAACGTCATTTAATCGTCTTTTTAAGATTATTTAATTATTTACTAACTAATGTTCAATTAACTAATGTCACAGAAATAACGTCATTTAATCGTCTTTTTAAGATTATTTAC
>NW_021853522.1:0-7189 GCF_003651465.1 Formica exsecta
GCCGTCACGTTGTAACGGCAGGCCATGCTTGATATCTGCCGCATTCTGCTGTCAGATCTAATATGGCAGACTTCGCTCGATATTTGTTACATATTTGCTGTCACGACGTAATAGCAGATAATACTCGATTTTTGCTCCATTTTCTCTGTTATATTATATCGGCAAGCCGTGCTGCCAGAAATTAAGCTTAATGAGAACGCAGCAGAGCGGAATCTGCTGCGAAGTCATGGTTGAATTTGCCGGCATACGGCATACTGCTGGCATACTGCTAGCATTTTATTATGTGGGATAAGATATTCTCAGTATATACTATAAACTAAAATAGGAGGACATTAGAGCATTCTTAGTACGTACTCAGTATGTCATAGTACGTATTTATGGCACGCAACGCCGTCATTACTTCTATAATCCAATGGGTCGATCGAATTTTGTCGAAAAATTATAGAGTTCATGTTGTATTAGATACCATAAATGATCACTTGCCGGAGGATAAGTCGCACCGAGGACATGAAATGCTTTAAAACAAATATCAATAGCTTCGAAAGCTGTTGATACACTATATAAAATTGAGTCGATGGAAATGAAATACGCTTCAATGTTGTCGAGAGTTGGTCCTACGACAATTATATATGGTTGCACCGTCAATTTGTGTAAATTCATTGCTTTAATGCGACTTTCACGGACACTAGCAACATGAGCAGTGATCTAAAATGAAAAATGCTTCATATGAAAATCTTTACGATATGACATATCGACAATTAATATATTTCTTATGAAAGAAAATATATATTTTACCTTGACATGTGCAACAAGGCTTTCTTCCGATTCATACATAGAAGGTTTTCAGTGACCTTTGTTAGTGCGAACTCTACCTTTGGGTGAAATCATGTATGGTAGCAAACACAATTGGGCAATTGCTTTAGCGTCTGTTGATAGATGAGAAAATAATAATTTATTTATGTATATACATTCGATCATATCATACATAAAATTATACTCGGTAAACAAGGAATGCATAAATCTTTAAACACGTAAACTTACCATCATCGATGTCTTTAGATAAAATATCCAATATTTCCTTTACGCGCACTGTTTTTTTTTTCTCCGATGCAGGACGCACTTGTAACAGGCGGCAAAAAAATTGCGGCCACTAACTAATGGCGTTTTGAATCGTGCAGAGTCCCCAGTTTTCAAAATCTTGTCTGATCAGTTTTCAGCCCATCGGATGGCATAATATAGGCCATTTTTCAATGCAGTCAAATATCTTTCCACCTTTAATCGTGCAAAATTGGCTTTTCCTTATCTGACTTGTGATTCTCCAATGACTTTCGACTAAATCCCAAGGTTCTTGATTTTTTTTCAGCCAGTCGATGCTTTGTTCGATTACTTCAGTTGTATCTGAATAACATGATGCTATGAAAGCCAATAAAACAAAAAATACAGTTTACAAATTAAAAATACCTCCAGAAGATTGACTGCTGATGTTTGTCGCAGTGTCGTCGCTGGACTCCCTACAGCCTTGTAGCGCGCGCTTGACTCGTTGAATACGATTTCGATACTTTTCGACAAGCTTGCCGCGCATCGAGCTTGATTTATTATTTTTTTAATTGGTGCAACGTAATAAACGTTGATGTCTTCTTTGGGGAAAACTTCTGTGATGCTTCTCGCCAAATCGTAAAAATCATCGCTATTCAAACGCCTATTCAAGAAAAAAGTGCAAGTCCTCAAAGAATTTTTCGTGAGGTATTATCGAAAGCAGGTTAAAATAATTTATGTATCTTACCCTTTTACATTGTTTATTATGGAATCAATTATGATTTCAATAATATTATTTCGAGCTTGGCGTGAAAGCGGTTGATTCTTATAGCCTCGTAAAATTGCGCGGCCCTGTTGAGTGGAAGTTATGATTTCACTCACATTAGGGCGTAATGCACGTTCATAGGTTTTTTTGCCGATAAAGCACTTCTGTCTCTTCACTTTCTGCAAATATTGTGTCTTTCGAAATATCATCGCTACTAATATTTTCATCACCAGAGGTCGATGATACGCTTTCCGTATCGGAAAGTTTTTCAATATTCTTCTGCAATAATACATAATATGAATATATATACATTTTCGCAGTTAATTGTACTTTAGTGAACACATTTGATCATATTAAGAAAATATCGCATTGGATAAAAAGAAGATATCATTAGATTGTTATGCCTCCGGAGAGGCACGGTAGTTAGGATCGTTTGCCGGAAGGAATTTGGGAATTCGGGCTCCGCCCAAGTAGTTCACTGATTTTATTATAATTAAAAATGACACCTTCGTATTCTGAATAAATGTATATATAACTATTTTATTCGTACTTGGTTTAATTACAAAGTCTTCGCACGTCTCTCGCGTCGCGTATCGCGATATCGGATATCTTGGCGTGCGCGTGTCTGGAGTTGAGTTTCGGTCGCGAAACTCACTTCTCGATCTTATGTATTTATTTCTGCCGACTGCGTGGCGTTAATTTAATAGTTTCCCGTAACAAGCGTTATTGACTGCCCGCGTAATATTAATTAATGATAAAGACTGCCCGCCGATCGTTAGCGATGGGTCTTTTTATTATCTCCCCTTGGTTTCCCAGGAGGGGATCGGTTAGCGACAAGACCATGTGTCGTGCCGCTCGATTTTGGCGGCAAGATCCGGATGCAAGCTAAGGAGTTCTAAGGGACTTCTTTGCTTGCATTTTCGCAATTTACTTTTCGCTTTTAGGTAGGATCTCTACGTTGCATTTTCGCAACGCATTAATTCCGCTTGCCTTGATTTCCGCGTTTTCGTAATGAATGATTGCGCGGTCGCTCGGGCTTCGCGCGTGGCTCGCGTTGTCAGCGCTTCGCTCGGTCAACGTTCGTAACGTGATCTGTATTCGCGTTACACGTTGAGCAATATCTTATCGTATAAAATAATATCTCTAAAATACTATATATCTATTAATTCGTGTATAGCCTTTTCGGGCTATAACATCCCTCCCCCGTAAAAAAAAGAAAAACGGAGGTGTAAAAGTGACGTTTTTCGCAAAACAAACAAAATTATTTTTTCTTATTCTAATGTACAACATTTTTCCCGTATACAATATGAGGTATAATCGTTTCTTATTATTCCTATACTTATCTAAAATCGTGTACTTAAACTACGTTTTAATATGGGTTTTGGGAATCCGTAGGACATATGTGGTTCGTCTTCTTCATATATCCTGACTGACGGTCGTTTCGTATGTTTCTTTTTATTTTCTATAATTATATAAATTATTAATATTATTATAATTATTGTGGTTATTCCGCTTGTCGCCATAGGATATACGAATTGTTTTTTCGTAAAGAATTTGTCGTTAGTATTTTGCAAATCGTTGTTTATATCCTTTAGTTTATTTTTTAATTTTCTATAAATGGTTTTAATTTGTTTATGTGCATGCGAACTGCTTTCCTCCCCTTTTTTATCGTGTAGTTCACGTCTGAATTTTTTTCTATTATTACGTATGGTCCGGTCCATAGGGGTTCAAGTTTCTTAGATCGTCCGCGTCGGAGCGTCTCGTCATGTACTAATACCTTGTCGCCGACTTTAAATTTTATTTCTCTAGTACTTTTGTCGTACTGTTTTTTGGCTTTAAATTTTTCTTCTTTGATATGCTCTTTTGCGAGCTGATTCGTTGCCCTTAGTCTTTCTTTCAATTCTTGCGCGTAATCGTCGTAATTATATGTCGGTTTAGGCGGTCTCGTCAGTGACGTAGGTAAATCTGCTTGGTGCCCATAGACTAATTCGAAGGGTGTATACCCCGTAGCTGTGTGTGGCGTCGTATTGTATGTGAACATTGCGAACGGTATCCATTCGTCCCAGTCGGTCTGGTCTTCGTTTATGTAGTGTCTTAAATATTCCGCTAATGTTCGATGCGATCGTTCTAACGCGCCATTACTTTCCGGATGATAGGCAGTTGTTTGTATTTTATTTATTTTTAATAGTTTACATGTATTTTTAAATATTTCGCTGAGGAAATTTGTGCCTTGATCCGTTAAAATTTTTTCCGGTATTCCGTGTTCAAGTACAATCTTTGTAACGAATTCTTTACTGACCGTGTTCGCTTCTTGGTTTGGAATCGGTATCGCTTTGCTGAATTTCGTTAAGTTGTCTTGGAATGTTAAAAGATATTTATTTCCGTTTGTTGTAACTGTTAGCGGTCCTACAATATCTAACGCGCATTTTTCGAAAGGTTTAGTAGGCGTATCCGTGATTATTAACGGTACTTTATTTTTTCGCGATAGTTTATTTTTCTGGCACAATTCGCATTTTGCAATGTATTTTTCTACATCTTTCGTTATTCCTGGCCAATTATAGTTTAGGCGGATTCTTTTTATCGTTCGTTCAACTCCTTGATGTCCTCCTGTAGGTGCATCATGATATTCATATAATATCTGTTTCTTGTCTTCCTCCGTGTATATTTTTTCTTCGTCGGAGTTTGTTTCTTCTTCTATTGCGAGGATCTCTCGTTCTTCCTCTTCTGTTTCATGCGCTTCTCTTGTTACATTGCGGCTCAGTGCATCGGCGTTCGCGTTCGCTCGTCCGGCTTTATGGATGATTTCATAATCATATTCTTCGAGTTTTAATCTCCATCGGATCAATCTCGATCCGGGATCGTTCACATTAAATAGCCAGATTAATGGTTTGTGATCGGTTACGATTTTAAATTTCGTACCGTATACGTATGGCCTAAAATGTTTTACAGCCCATACAATCGCTAATAATTCTTTCTCGGTTGTATTGTAATTCTGCTCCGCCCGCGATAAAACTCTGCTGGCGTAAGCAATTGGCCGGTCGTTACCTACTTTTCCTTGTGACAATACTGCTCCGATTGCATAGTCGGAAGCATCAGTGGTCACTATGAATTCTTGATTGAAATCTGGATACATTAGCACTGGCGCTGTCATTAATCTTTCTTTTAGTATTTCGAAAGCATTTTGCTGTTCCATAGTCCACTCAAATTTTTCCGTTTTCTTCGTTAATTTCGTCAGTGGCTTGGCTATTTTTGAAAAATCTTCTATGAATTTTCTGTAATATCCGGCTAGTCCTATGAAAGATTGTATATCTTTTACTTTCTTCGGCGTCGGAAATTCCTTTATTGCCGTTAACTTTGACGGATCCGGAGATATTCCATTCTCCGAAATTATGTGACCTAGATAAATTACTTCCTTGCGCAAAAATTCGCATTTATCTGGTTGCAATTTTAGATTATTTTCTCGGAGTCTCTGCAGTACTTCCTTGAGTCTTTTATTGTGGTCCTCTAGGCTCGCTCCATATATGACGATGTCGTCTAAATAAACTAGACATTTAAGTCCTTGCATTCCGGTTAGAATTGAATTCATTAGTCTCTGGAATGTTGCTGGCGCATTTTTCAATCCAAACGGCATTCTATTAAATTCGTAGTGTCCGTAGGGCGTTGAAAAAGCTGTCTTTTGTTTATCTTGCTCAGCCATCGGTATCTGATGATATCCTGACGCTAAGTCTAGTGTGGTAAAATATTTAGCGTTTCCTAACTGGTCCAGTATCTCGGTGATATTGGGCAGTGGAAATGAATCGCCTATTGTTAAATCGTTTAGCTTCCGAAAGTCTACTACTACTCGGAGCTTAGGTTTTCCGGATGCGTCGGCCTTTTTCGGTACCACTAATAAGGGTGCGTTCCATTGACTCGCGCTTGTTCGGATTATGCCATTTTTCAGCATTTCTTGCACTTGTTTATTTACTTCCGTCTTGTGCTTATCGGGAAGACGATACGGTCTCGTGTTCACCGGCGAGGTATCAGCGCGCGTGTTTATCTCGTGCTCTACCGTCGCGGTGCACGTCAGTGGTTCTCCGTCCAACTGAAATGTATCGCAATATTCTTCGCATATCCGTAGGAGTGCCTGTTTTTCTTCCGTATTTAAATGTTGCGTGCGTAGTAGTTGTCAGATTTGTCTCGAGCTAGTAGGCTTAAAATTTTTTCTTGCTTGTATCGTGTATATTTTGGATTCGATTTCGCGTTCTATGTCTTCGAGTGTGACGTTCGGCGTCTGTATCTCGACTTCCGTATCGGTTGTATTTATGATACTAACGGGACACGTGTAATCCTTCGGTTCTACTAAGCAGTTTCCAAGGTAGATTCCTGGAGCTGTTTCCTCTGCTCGTACTATTCCTATCCGATTTTGCTTCGTTATCGCTTTTACGATGGTTTCGCTGCGCGGTTTTAGGATTGTTTTGTTAAACGTATGGAATCTTAGCACGGCTTCTCCTATTTTTAATTGATTTTGATTATAATCACAGGATACCGAATGTTGTTGAAGGAAATCAATTCCTATTATTCCTTCATATTCTATTGGAATGTCGTCTCTTACAACGTAAAATGCATGTTTTACCTTGTGATTTTCTATCTTGATCGTGGCGTACATTTTTCCTATGGTGTGTACTTTATGCCCGGTTATGCCTGTAAGCGCGATTTTACCTTCATGTATTAGTGTGTCATCCTTTAAATGTTTCAATTTTATTAATGAGATGGTCGACCCTGAGTCGTACAACATCTGTATTTTTCCGTCTTTTGCTTGTCGCATTGGTAATGTTATTAGCAATAAATCCGTTTTTTTCTGTGCGCGTGGCATATCTTTAATATGTGTAACGCGATACTCAGATGCAGGTCGCGGTTGTTTCTTTCTCGCTTTATCCTGCTCGTCTTCGCTGCTGCTACTTGCGCTATCGGCGTTCCTTTTCTGTTGTCGCGATTTCTTTCGGTCGCGTATATTTTCTTCGCGCGTTTTTTGCTGATTTCCGATTTTTTGTTTATCTGTACTATGTTTCGGTTTTCCGTTTAGGCTCCAGCATTCGTCGCGGCTGTGTCCTGTTCTTTTGCAATGCGAGCAGTATTTACTTATTGCGTTTATTCGCGAGGGTTTTTCCGGTTTCGGGAGCGCATATCGGCTACTTCGACAATCGCGTCCGTAATGTCCGTTTTTTCCGCATTTAAAGCATTGCGGTGTCGGGTTTCGACTATTTCGCGGGTAACTTGATTCGGTTTTATTTTTATTAACAAAACTACTCGTTCTCGCGGTTCCCGGTCTGAGCTTTTCTTCGGCGCTCGCGCCCGTTATCGCTTCTTGGAGCGTCGTATATCGCTGCGCGCGTACGAGCACTTGTAATT
>NW_021853522.1:7288-10234 GCF_003651465.1 Formica exsecta
TCGTCGTACGGCGGTCGTTGTCCGGCGTCGGTGCGTTGTCCGTAGAGTTATCGTAGGTCGCGATGCTTGTCGGCTCACGTTTCTGCTACAGCTGTTGTGGCGATGCTCGTTCTGTTGTCCTTGCGTTGTCTTCCGTCGATTGTGGTTTCCGTCAGCTTACGTTTTACGTGTGCTGGCGTGCCTGTCCTGTTTACACCCTGGGTGCTTTGCAGGTCTTGGGGAAGGCTTGGCTGTTGCTTCCGTCCGTCAACTTCAATTGAATTGATTGCTGGCGTGCCCGCTTCTTTTAACACAACCGTGTCTTTTGCAGGTCTTGAGTGAGCTCTGGCGATGCCCCGGCAGATCCGAAAATTTTCATAACACATTGTTATGCCTCCGGAGAGGCACGGTAGTTAGGATCGTTTGCCGGAAGGAATTTGGGAATTCGGGCTCCGACCGAGTAACTCACTGATTTTATTAGAAATAAAAATGACACCTTTGTATTCGGAATAAATATATATATAACTATTTTATTCGTAACTTGGCTTAATTACAAAGTTTTCGCACGTCTCTCGCGTCGCGTATCGCGATATCGGATATCTTGGCGTGCGCGTGTCTGGAGTTGAGTTTCGGTCGCGAAACTCACTTCTCGATCTTATGTATTTATTTCTGCCGACTGTGTGGCGTTAATTTAATAGTTTCCCGTAAAGCGTTATTGGCTGCCCGCGTAATATTGATTGATGATAAAGACTGCCCGCCGATCGTTAGCGATGGGTCTTTTTATTGTCTCCCCTTGGTTTCCCAGGAGGGGATCGTTTAGCGACAAGACCATGTGTCGTGTCGCTCGATTTTTGCGGCAAGATCCGGATGCAAGCTAAGGAGTTCTAAGGGACTTCTTTTCTTGCATTTTCGCAATTTCCTTTTCGCTTTTAGGTAGGATCTCTACGTTGCATTTTCGCAACGCATTAATTCTGCTTGCCTTGATTTCCGCGTTTTCGTAATGAGTGATTGCGCGGTCGCTCGGGCTTCGCGCGTGGCTCGCGTTGTCAGCGCTTCGCTCGGTCAACGTTCGTAACGTGATCTGTATTCGCGTTACACGTTGAGCAATGTCTTATCGTATAAAATAATATCTCTAAAATACTATATATCTAGTAATTCGTGTATAGCCTTTTCGGGCTATAACAAGATCAATCAAATATGTTGTTGATTCAATAACATACGTTATTGGTAAAGACAAAGGATAGCATCAATCATATACAGATATCCTCCGTTTTACGAACTTTTCTTCGTAAAAATGAAAATTCTTTTCGGATTTCTTTCGGATAGTGAAAACAGAAAGTATTAAAGTTGGTTTTTCATAAAAGCAAAATCTCGTAAAAGGAACGTTCGTAAAGCGGAGGGGTGTCGTGTGTATATATTATTACACATATATTAAAGTCATATTAAGTTCTATTAAAGTTATATTGAGTTATATTAAATTATATTAAGCTATATAAACATATATATTAGATTTATTTTACGTTTCGTTTTTTTGTTGCGAGATGTGCCTTGCATTTTTTCATAAAAATTATTCTTGGTCCGACACTTGGTATGATTTCTTTAAGTAAATCATCTGTTAAATCTTTTATTAATCCTTTAGTGATTCCATGTTCTAGAACATTTTTTATGTATATTAAAAATAACAGAAAATATGATAATTTGATATTTAGTATGGTTTACTTTTCATCGGGATACAGAAAATGTGAATGTTACAAAAAATAAAAATCATATCTTACCTTGAAAACGTTGAACAATGCATGCATCTATTCCCCATCCCTGAACAAGGCTTCGCGTTTCTTCATCTGCCATGATATCGAAGTATCACAATCACTATCGAAATATCACACTCACTGTGACCGTTTTACTAAACGCACTACTTTCGTTACACTTGGAAACGACGCAAACACGTTTCTTCGGATACGTCTGATCGACGATTGAAGAAAAAGAATAACGTTCTTAAAAACAATTGAGGTAGAAAGCATGAAACAAAGGGTTATCTCTCTGTCCTTTTCTTGCTGAGCGATAAATGTTCACATCGCTACCGAGCCATTACCGAACGATGTTTTAAATGTTTCTTTCTCAATCTCTGCAACAGTATGCTTGTTTCAATCACAGTACAGATTAACGCATTAAGTGTAGTTATTTGTATCAATTACACGGTTTCAATATCAGATTAATTTTTTTGCTATTAAATAGATTAATGCGGATTAATTTTTTGCTATTAAATATTTAATCGGCGAAATCGCATGTGTATTTTAAGAAAAAAAATATATCATTGAATCTAAAAATATCTTTAATACTGTTGCGTTGTTTGAAACAAATACGTAGTTCTTGGATTAAACTTTCCATATAATGGTATTAAGAGTGTTGTTGATCAAAATTATCGTTATTGATCAAAAGTTTGTTTCGTTATCGCAATGAATAATGTAATTGGAAAATTGGTACCAAACTTACTTGAACGAAAAAAATAATTTAATGATTTAATGATAGCACTCCTTGAATCAAGAAAACCAACGCAATCGAGCTCTGTCGCAACAGCGTGCTTGTTTCAATCACAGTATGCGGATTAACTAACAGCTCAATTATTTGCATCAATTACACGATTTCAATATTAGATTAATTTTTTTGCTATTAAATATCTAATCGGCGAAATTGCATGTGTATTTCAAGAAACGGTACATATGCATATTAGGTTACACCTCACCGATGACTTTGACCTTGACATATGTTGTCAAGAACATGACCCTGAGTAACTTTTCTTTATAACTTAACCGGCGGTCTCTTATAGTTTCTGAGATATTTAAAGTTAACATTTGGATAATAATATAGAGACAGGGAGACAGTCTGCCCCACAATTGTTGCATGGATAAAAAAGTATATGCGTGGACGCAGTGGGTTCCGCCCCCCCTGCGGGGGGGGGGGCTCCAC
>NW_021853522.1:10489-10661 GCF_003651465.1 Formica exsecta
CAATAAAAATGTATCAAGATTTAAAAAAATATAGCAATGATTATTTGAGCTATGAACAAATGTTTTGCTAGTTTAAAACATTCATAAAAGAAGAGGATTCATGTAATATAAACGATCACGCTGTAAACGATCAGTTTTTATATCAGATAACTATTATTGTAAATTTATTTAC
>NW_021853522.1:10776-12230 GCF_003651465.1 Formica exsecta
TCCTGTCTCTATATTATTACCCAAATGTTAACTTTAAATATCTCAGAAACTATAAGAGACCGCCGGTTAAGTTATAAAGAAAAGTTACTCAGGGTCATGTTCTTGACAACATATGTCAAGGTCAAAGTCATCGGTGAGGTGTAACCTAATATGCATATTTACCTAAGAAACAAAATATATCATTGGATCAAAAAATATTTTCAATACCATTGCGTTGTTTGAAACAAATACGTAGTTCTTGGATTAAACTTCCCATATAATGATATTAAGAGCATCGTGGTTGAATCAATGAAATATTTTTCAATAACACGAATGCTATTAAATCAACAGTTTTTTTTTCTCAGTGTACTTGAAGGTTTACATTTGTACCGTCTCGTATAATGTATATATATTGGAATATTGTATTAGAATAGATATATTTATATATTTGTATATCTGTGTTTTTCGTATGGTATTCTGATCGTAACCAATCAATAATTATACTGTACTCTTTCGTATATAAAATCTCACGATGCTGTGACATACATAAGATTTTAAGTACGAAAGAGTATAATATTAGGTGTACAAATAAGTTTCCGCCGTTTGACAAAAGTTGGCGCCACCAGTAAGTTATGGTTAAGCTGTGACATACATAAGATTTTAAGTACGAAAGAGTATAATACAATTATTAATTGTTTACAGACAGCATATCATACGAAAAACAGATACAGAAATTTATAAATATACCTATTCTAATACCATATTCCAATATGTGTATATACATTATGCGAGACATTTAGGTATAATATGTTAAAGTTAAAGCATTGTCTTCACTAATATATTCACTAACTGAATAGCAATACAAATGTTAATTTAATCTTCTAACACGTCAACAATACGATACCATTATTGTTTCAAGAGACACTGTAAGTTAATAAATGAGCGTTGATCATTCCATTACAGATCACAAGATTCTATTAGCCGAGATTATAATATTGAACTCTCGCTTAAAAGATTCTCGTGCTTTGTAAATGGATTCCCTCCTGACATTCGATGCAAGCTGGATTCCTGGTTTGCAAATTAATACCGATCAATTACTTCCACCTGCTTAAAATAAAAATAAATGTGATAAAATATTAGTAGTCAACTTGACATTAAGATCTCGTTCCTACAGCAATGTTACAGTATAAATGTCGTTATCACAATTCAATCTTACTCTAGGTTGAATGAACAGTAAGGAAACACAATATTTAAAAAGATTACCTTATACTGTAATTGCACAATAGTTTTTCGTGTGTGTGAAGCTACTATATTATTTCGTGGAAGATCATAAATAATTAAGAGTTCTGGCTTTATTTTCAATAGTTCTAGAGTTCTTGATAGTTTAAACAAATAGTTCTGGCGATTAAACCAAAGAAAATGCCTCAGGACAAACTGATATGCCAACTTCACGCAGCATATCACTTTGTCCTACG
>NW_021853522.1:25618-34533 GCF_003651465.1 Formica exsecta
TTGTTTCAAGAGACACTGCAAGTTAATGAATGAGCGTTGATCATTCCATTACAGATCACAAGATTCTATTAGCGGAGACTATAATATTGAACTCTCGCTTAAAAGATTCTCGTGCTTTGTAAATGGATTCCCTCCTGACATTCGATGCAAGCTGGATTCCTGGTTTGCAAATTAATACCGATCAATTACTTCCACCTGCTTAAAATAAAAATAAATGTGATAAAATATTAGTAGGCAACTTGACATTAAGATCTCGTTCGTACAGCAATCTTACCAGTATAAATGTCGTTATCACAATTCAATCTTCCTCTAGATTAAATGAACAGTAAGAAAACACAATATTTAAGAAGATTATACTGTAATTGCACAATAGTTTTTCGTGTGTGTGAAGCTACTATATTATTTCGTGGAAGATCATAAATAATTAAGAGTTCTGGCTTTATTTTCAATAGTTCTAGAGTTCTTGATAGTTTATACAAACAGTTCTGGCGATTAAACCAAAGAAAATGCCTCAGGACAAATTGATATGCCAACTTCACGCAGCATATCACTTTGTCCTACGACATTTTCCTTATCAATAACTGTTCAAATTTAAAAGATTTATAGTTCTACATGAGTTCTAAGAAGAGTTCTGCCTTCTAAAAGTAAAAAATCATCATTAAAATGAAATAAAACCATTTTTTACCCGAAAACTCGTATTTTCGAGACTAGAGGTGATATGCTGGCCGTATTTCGAGAGTTCTAATTATTATAAAATAGTTCTCGTGTAGTTCTGGGCATGTACATTGCTTTTCCAAAGAGTTCTGATGAAGGAAATAATTAGAAAATTTTTAAATTTTTTAGATACGGCCAGCATATCACCCCTATACTCGAAAATACGAGTTTTTCGGGTAAAATAATTGTTTAAAAAATGTTCTAATTATTTCCTTCATCAGAACTCTTTAAAAAAGCAATGTACATGCCCAATACTACACGAGAACTATTTTATAATAATCAAAACTCTCGAAATACGGCCAGCATATCACCTCTAAGAGTTCTGATTATTATAAAATAGTTCTCGTGTAGTTTTGGGCATGTACATTGCTTTTCCAAAGAATTCTGATGAAGGAAATAATTAGAAAATTTTTTAAACGATTATTTTACCCAAAAAATTCGTATTTTTGAGTCTAGAGGTGATATGCTGGCCGTATTTCGAGAGTTCTCTTTCTTTCGCAAACAAACGCCGTTCAACATCTCTCGGTTTCAACTCGTACGGCACCCAATTTCCTTGCTTCTGAATCATTCCCATGTCTTTGAGGCGTTTTGAAATTGCTTGTTGAGTCACTCCCAATGATCGTGCCAATTCTTCTTGACTTTGACTCGAGTCTCCATTAAGTAATGCCTCTAATTTTGCATCTTCGAAAACCTTCTCTCTTCCACCGCTATGCCGGTCTTCGACGTGAAAGTCACCGTTCTTGAAGCGTTGAAACCACTCACGACACATTCTTTCACTAATAGCGGCCTCACCATAAGTATTTGAGAGCATTCGATGAGCCTCAGCCGCAGATTTCTTCATATTGAAGCAGAAAATTAAAACCCCCCGCAAATGACGAGAATTTGGCTCGTAAACTGACATTTTCAATCGAGAATAACTTTATGATGCAGACACAAATCGACTAATGTTTCTATGGGGTTATGTTGACAGATGCCCAAGTTTATTGCATGACGTCTATGATCTATTTATTTCGACCACTATTTACCGCTAAAGCCATCTATAGGAAAACGGCGAAAGCAAAGTTGTACACCTAATAATCAAATGATTAGTTATACGTAACTATAAATATTTAGATGTTCATTAATGTTAAGATTTTATTCAGTTTGTTTATATATTCTTTTTTAAAGTTTTAATTAACAAGTAAACAAAAATGTATTATTGCCCTTTTTGTGTTGAAACTGTAGCTACTTTAAAGCTTTTGAAAATACATTGCAAATTAAAGCATTATACAAAAAGTGTATCGACATTTACATGCCGCCAAGGGCCATGTTTTCGTACATTTAGCGACATATATTCATTCTTTAAACACTTATCGCGGAAACATATCGAAAAAAGCTATGCAGAGATCAAATACGAGAAATCTGATATGTCTAAGGACATGTTGCAGTGTAGCGTTGAATCACCGTCATCTGCTGCATCTATCGCTATATTAGAAAATGAAAATAGTGAGATAAGAGTAGAGAATAATGATCGGGATTTTTCCTATTTTTCAGTCGATCAATTTGCAGACAGTGTAGCTAAAACTTCCGCTTCTTTCGTAGCCAACTTGTATGCGAATCCGTCTTTAACACCTTCGTTTGCCCAAGAGAACATTCGATCCGTTGAGCAGCTTTTTAAGTGTGTAAATCATCTTCGAGCGAAGTATCAAGCTACTTCGCTGCATGTAGACCCTGATTTAGTAGCAATGTTCGAAATTGTTGAAAACGCTTTCAAAGATTATTCATCTGAATATCGTACAATGCAAAATTTTAAAAATATCAATTGCTTAATAGAACCAGAAGAAGTACCCATTAACATGACGTTTAACCCTAAAATGATAAATCATAGCCGACAAATGCATGCAACGCATCGAAAATTTTGTATTATATCTCTGAAAAAGATTTTCAAAAATATTCTAGAACTACCGGGAGTATATAGGCTTTTTCTTTCCCACATTCAAAAATCAAAAGAAAGTAATTCAGTCACAAATTATTTACAGGGCGAACTGTGGCGTTCAAGCGAGCGAAAGTACGATAATGTTGTATTATCTTTAATTCTATATTTTGATGATTTGGAAATTAATAATCCTCTCGGGACTCATCGGGGTATACACAAACTTGGCGTAGTGTATTGTACTATTGGTTGTATTCCTGAAGAATACTCTAGTCAGCTAGAAAACATATTTCTAGTACAGTTACACAATTCTGACGATCACAAAGAATGCGGAAACAATTTGATTTTTTCGAATATTGTCGAACAGATCAAAGAACTTGAAACGGATGGAATAATTATTTCAACTGAAAATTCTACTGAAAAAGTTAACTTCGCTTTGTTGCATATTTTCGGAGACAACTTAGGTCTCAATACTATTTTAGGATTCACTACGAGTTTCAACTCTGATTATTCATGCCGGATCTGTCTATCAGATAAAACAACTTCACAATCTCAAGTTGCTGAAGACTTTAAGCTCATACGTACGATTGAAAGTTACATGATAGATGTGACAAACCGCAATAAAGGCATTTGCGAAGAATGTGTTTTCAATTCGACTCTGAACTTTCATGTTCTTAATAATATCAGTTTTGATCCAATGCACGACATCTTCGAAGGAGTATGTCGTTATGAGTTAGGAAAAATGTTGCAAATATTTATCATCGATCAAAAATTATTTTCATTAGAAACGTTAAATCATCGAATTCGGTATTCTAATTACGGATCGCAGGATTCGAAAAACATTCCGACTCTTATAACTACGCGAATGCTCTCAAGAAAGGATTCATTATATACTCAGCAGCGGAAATGGCATGCTTTTTGTATTATTTCGGATTATTAATTGGCGATTTGATCTCAGAAAACAATCAGGTTTGGAAAATTTATATATTTCTTCGTAAAATGGTATCAATCATCTTATGTCGGGAAATAACGAATAAAAACATCGATTTGTTGTCAAAGCTGACGATTCAACATCACAAATTATACCGCAAAGTTTTCAATGAAAATCTCAAATATAAGCATCATGTTTTACTACATTATCCGCGTGCTATGCGGCTAACGGGGCCTATTCGAAACATGTCGTGCATTCGGTTCGAGGCAAAACATAAAGAATTAAAAGCTACTGCCAAAGTTGTTACATCGCGGAAGAACCCTTCTTATACTTTAGCTCTCAAGCAACAGCTGCTGTTAAACTATCGATTCATTTCGCAAAAAAAGTTTTGTAAACGTGTCGAAATGGGAATTATATTATGTGATCAACTGGCAAATATGGATATCTTCGATGATTTCAAAAGCGTCGTGCCTTGTGAGCTTATAAATAGAGTCAAATGTGTTTCGTGGATAGAAGTTAATAGTACGAAATATAAACCAAATATGATTATTCGAATGGATAACGGTAACCACAATTTTGGTCAAATACAATTTACTTTAATTGATGATAAACATAATGCATACTTCATATACAAAATTATAAATACGGTACAATTTATCGAACATTATTATGTCTATATGGTTACAGTATCGAATTTTTGGGGTTTTGTACCTCAAACAAAATTAGTTGAATACGCTCCGTTAAGTATTCATCTTTCTGCGGACGGTACAAGTTATGTTCCAAGGATACCTTAGATATTTTTATAAAGTTATTTTTTACTGTTGTGTTTTTCATATATAGCACAGCTATGTTAAAGTATATGTATTAAAGTATATGTATTAGTCTGTATATCTAAATAAATATAGTATATGTGATATCGATATAGTTATATTTTATTAAAGCAATACATTTTTGTATTGCTATCAATTGTATGAAATACAAGATCCGTCAATTTAATTACTCATCTGTAATTACTATCAAATTGAATTAATAATATTTTTACTTCTCTGAAATAACGGTATATTCGTCGGAATAACTTTTTTTGGTGATAGAATAAGATATTGCCTCCAATGGAATGCGTTTTTACTTGCAGTAAACGAATATGAAAATTGATCGCAACAGCGTGGGATTGAGAGCATTGCATCGAGTATATTTCTATTTTAACGAAAAGTAGATAAGATTGGCTCGATTAACTATGCAATCCTCTTAATCCTACGCTATGGCGGTGTTACATCCAGACTCGGGGAAGGATGAGTCGACGGAAGGGCGCAACACCTATCTTTAATTTTCCCGAAATTAAACGTCTCGTGGCGTTTGGAATCGGGTCGAACGAACTAACAGGTCTGAAAAGCAGGTAAACGACTGAGTCGCTGTTACGCTGAGGTCAGTATTCATATTCGTTTAGTGCAAGTAAAGACGCATTCCATTGGAGGCAATATCTTATTCTATCACCCAAAAAAGTTATTCCGATGAATATACCTTTATTTCATAGAAGTAAAAATGTTTTCAATTCAAATTGATGCATAATTCTACCGATCGTCAAAGTTATTTTAATAATTAAATACTTATTATGGGGGAGTACAGTTACAATTCAATTCAGTATTCTTTTAGTCTTGTCAACCAAAGAAATAATTTCGCTAATTGCACCTTTCTTTCATCAGAATGAAAAAGCAATTGATTTCATTGATTATGACGTCCTACCAACTACAAAAATCATTGTGGTAACTGCATATTCATTTTCTGAAAATAAATTCGTAATTGATTTGAGTAAACACGTAATCCTATAAACTATAACTCTTTTCTTGCTAAGTAAATCTGTATTTCAAAGAATTTAAGTTGCAATTAATTCAAATCTAACAGGTAACCTCCAACTGTGTATAGCATACTTTCGATTATGGATTGCGTCTTAGCAATCCGAAAAAATATATGGGGAATAAGATATGATGTTGAACCAATGAATTATGATATTGACATTGCAATAGCAAATATTATTGCAATAAGTATATATTTCGATGGCACCTGATAATGAGATATTTCGTTGGATCAATTCATATTTTTTTTCATCCAATTACTTTTTTTTCTCAGTGTATAATTATTACAAATATAATTATTATATTAATTTAGGATTATTTCTCTAAAAAATTGTTTATTCATGTATTCCAACATAACTGTAAAGTTGATAAATCTGTTAAAAGCAATAAATTATTAGATTTTTTATTGTAAGGCAGATAATATACAATATGCTGCATTTAGATATAACATGTTAAAGCACTGGCTTCACTAATATATTTACTAACTGAATAACAACACAAATGTTTATATAATCTTCTAACACGTCAACAATACGATACCATTATTGCTTCAAGAGACACTGCAAGTTAATGAATGAGTGTTGATCATTCCATTACAGATCACAAGATTCTATTAGCGGAGACTATAATGTTGAACTCTCGCTTAAAAGATTCTCGTGCTTTGTAAATGGATTCCCTCCTGCCATTCGATGCAAGCTGGATCCCTGGTTTGCAAATTAATACCGATCTATTATTTTCACCTGTTTAAAATAAATAATATTCTGAGTCCTTTGTTAGAATTCAGAAATTAAGCTGATAAAAATAGATATTATGGCTCCTGCACACAAGACACAGGACGCGGCAACGCTTGCCGCGTCGCCGCGTTCTGTGTGCAGGAATCATTACACATTTTTAATCTTGTTAACCGCGCTTTGCGATCTTTATATTTGCCTGTAACAGAAACTTGGTTACGAGATAAATACGTCATATAGCGGTAAACGAAAGAACTGTAACTTGACATAGCATATCTTAATATTGCTGTGATTCTACCATTATTTTATTACAGGTCATGCTGTATTTCTGCTGTGTTCTTGCTGTTATCTTTTGAAATGGCAGCGCATGCTTAATTTTTGCAGCATTTCTGCCGTTACGCCGTGCTTGCAGATGAACTCGATTTCTAACGATATTCTACCGATATAGCATAATGTGTTATGTTATGTTCAGTTTTTATTTAGCTTTTGTTGACATATTGTGCCAACACGCAATATTTTAAATCTACTGTTTTTATGCCAAGAACTTCTGCTTAAATTTTGCAGCATTTTTTGTAGCATATAATGATGCAGAGATTGCTTGTTTTCTGTTGCATTTCTGCCGGCACTAATTGAAATGGCAAATCATGCGCGACTGCTGCCAGAGTTCTACCGATACAATATGTAATGCATAATTTGCAATACGTGATCGGGCAAACTTGGCTATCTGGGATGGTATATATCAAGCGACGCGGTAGCGTCGCGACGCCAAGTATATATAAAAATTCGTTCCAGCTTGTCAATGGTTTGCCTATGTACATGGGCTGCGACGCTACCAAGTAGCTTATCCGGGATTTTAGGTCTAGTAAACTTTCGATTAAAATATTTTAATAACTAAAGCCGTAATAAAAAATCTAACGGCACCCTTATGTTATGCGCTATGTTATGCGACAAGTTTTTTTAATTAAAATTTTTTTATATTTTCTTATTTCTATTGAACTTATTTTGAAACTCAGGTTTCTCTTAATAAAAATATAATGCGTTTTAATTTTATGCAGAGAATTTGTGTATTACATTTCTATAAATACAAATTTGATTTTATGACAAATACTATCTCAAATTACAAATTCTCACAAACTGAATTGCTTCTAAGTACTTGGCTAGTTAACTATTCATTTCATGTTTAGTTTTTATTTCTTATTATTTTGGAAAAATATTTTATAAATTATTTTTTAGATATATACTTGGCGTATTAGAATGTTATTGTATTACTTTAATTTTATTAATAATATATAATATAGATATAGATAGATAGATATATGTATATAGATATGGTCTTTATTGACTCCCCTATGAGGTTGCAATTTTTACACTCTACAATTTTACTATTTTCCTATTATCTCTCACACTTTCTTACAGTCCTTTACTCTCATCATCTCTTCTTCTCGACCCTCTTGACACCTCTCCTCTCTACAGCCTTCTCCTGTCTCCCCCTCCCCCACCCTATCTTTCTTTCTCATCCCACTTCCCCTCTTTCCCATCAATCCATAGTCTCCTATTATTTACCACCGCGCACCTTCCTTTTCTCTCTTTCTCTTTGCTCTCTTCTATCCCTCTTCTTCGCTCTTTCCTCCTCTTCTTCTCTCTTCCATTGCCTCCTGTTCTCTCGACACTCTCTTTTCTCCTCCTCTCACTCTCTCCTCTCCTTTTCTCTCTTCCTTCTCTTCTTCTCTCTTCCAAGTCCCACCAGTTTCCTTCCTTACTCCCCGTCCTATCAACTCCTGCCTCCTTTTCTTGCATTTCTTTTCCTCCTCATTTCTTCTCTTTTCTCGGCCTCTATGCTTCCTCTCCTTTTTATCGCTCCCCCCTCCTCACCCCGCTCTCCTCCTCTGCTGTCTTTGTTGCCCTCCTCTGTTCCTCTCTTCTTCCTCTCCCTTTCTCTACCCTTCTTGGTTTCAAATTCTCCCCTTATCCCTCTCACTTCTTCCAGTAGCTCCTTCCCTGTACACTGTCGTCTCTTCCTTCCTTCTCCTTTTCCCTTGATCTCTCCTTCTCTTCTCTCTTCTTCCCCGCCGTGCTCTTTTCCCTCTAACCTCCACGCCACTTCCTCCTCTCCTGCTCTCCCCGCCCGCTTCCAATTCGTCTGACCTTTCTTTCGCCGTTCCTCTCTTCCCCCTCTGACTCCCGTTTCCGTGTCAAACTGCCATGTGCTCGATCCACTTCAATTAACCGCCACCTCACACCATGCTTCCGCCTTTTTCACCTTCCTTGTCCGATCCTTCCTGTCTCTTTTGCTCTTTCACTATCACTTTTCTAATCTCTTAACCCTTTCTTGAGCTGTGCCACACTTCTGTCTGCCTCTTAACCTCTACTTTCTTTCCTCCGCATGTTCGATTCTTCCGCTCCCCCTATCTTGCCTCCTACGTTTTCCTCCGCCGTTCCTTCTCCTCTCTTTATGGTAACGATCTGTATTATCCACTCTTTCATCTTCCTTATCGGTACTCTCTGTCCGTTAATTCTCTCAATTTTCTCACCGTCACTTACCACGTGTTCTTCTTCTTCCTTTTCCTCTCTCACTCTCTCTCTCTCTCTCTTCTTCTTCTTCCTAACATCCAATTCCTTTCTCCTTTCCTTCCTTCCCTTTTGGCCTCTCCTCGCCTCTTCCTTCCCTTATTCCTCCTTGTTCCTCTTCTTTTGCCCTTCTCACTCATCCTCCACTGCTCCTTCCTCTCTTCCTTCACTCTTTTTCCTTTTCCCTTGTTTACGAGCACACTTTCCCT